>NC_053154.1:213295312-213595978 GCF_016835505.1 Polypterus senegalus | reverse complement strand
CTTACAGCACCACTGCCTCTGTCCAAGTGAGAGAGGGATCGGTTTAGCATATAGATGATGGCATCCTCCGCTCCCACCTTCTCCTGGTATGTGAACTGAAGAGGATCAAAGGTGTGGCGGACCTGTGGCATCAAGTGGTGAAGCAGCAGCCAATCCAGGGTCTTCATCACATGTGATGAAGAAGTACAAGGAGATAAGGTGCAAGGTGAAGAGAGAGGTGACGAAGGCTAAGAAAAAGGCGTATGATGAGTTATATCAGAGGTGGGACACTAAGAAGGGAGAAAAGGACCTGTACCGATTGGCTAGACAGAGGGACTGAGCTGGGAAAGATGTGCAGCAGGTTAGGTTGATAAAGGATAAAGATGGAAACGTACTCACAAGCAAGAAGAGTGTGTTGAGCAGATGGAAAGAGTACTTTGAGAGGCTGATGAGTGAAGAGAACGAGGCAGAGAAGAGGGTGGATGATGTGGAGATAATGAATCAGGAAGTGCAATAGATTAGCAAGGAGGAAGCAAGGACAGCTTTAAAGAGGATGAAAAATGGAAAGGCTGGTGGTCCAGATGAAATGAAACATGGAGGTGTTTAGGAGAGATGGCAGTAGAGTTTTTAACCAGATTGTTTAATGGAATCTTGGAAAGTGAGATGATGCCTGAGGAGTGGGGAAGAAGTGTACTGGTGCCGATATGTAAAAATAAGGGGGATGTGCGGGACTGCAGTAACTACAGGGGAATAAAATTAATGAGCCACAGCATGAAGTTATGGGAAAGAGAAGTGGAAGCTAGGTTAAGAAGTGAGGTGATGATTAGTGAGCAGCAGTATGGTTTCATGCCAAGAAGGAGCACCACAGATGCAGTGTTTGCTCTGAGGATGTTGATAGAGAAGTTTAGAGAAGGTCAGAAGGAGTTGCATTGCGTCTTTGTGGACCTGGAAAAAGCATATGACAGGGTGCCTGGAGAGGAGCTGTGGTATTGTATGAGGAAGTCGGGAGTGGCAGAAAAGTACGCAAGAGTTGTACAGGATATCTACGAGGGAAGTGTGACAGTGGTGAGGTCTGTGGTAGGAGTGACGGATGCATTCAACGTGGAGGTGGGATTACATCAGGGATCAGCTCTAAGCCCTTTCTTATTTGCAATGGTGATGGACAGGTTGACAGATGAGATTAGACAGGAGTCCCCGTGGACTATGATGTTTGCCGATGACATTGTGATCTGTAGTGATAGTAGAGAGCAGGTTGAGGAGACACTGGAGAGGTGGAGTTATGCTCTAGAGAGGAGAGGAATGAAGGTCAGTAGGAACAAGACAGAATACATGTGTGTAAATGAGAGTGAGGTCAGTGGAATGGTGAGGATGCAGGGACTAGAGCTGGCGAAGGTAGATGAATTTAAATACTTGGGATCAACAGTACAGAGTAATGGGGATTGTGGAAGAGAGGTGAAAAAGAGAGTGCAGGCAGGGTGGAATGGGTGAAGAAGAGTGCCAGGAGTAATTTGTGACAGACGGGTATCAGCAAGAGTGAAAGGGAAGGTCTACAGGATGGTAGTGAGACAGTGAGACCATGTACTGTATGTTATATGGGTTGGAGACAGCAGCACTGACCAGAAAGCAGGAGACAGAATTGGAGGTAGCAGAGTTAAAGATGCTAAGATTTGCATTGGGTGTGACGAGGATGGATAGGATTAGAAATGAGTACATTAGAGGGTCAGCTCAAGTTGGGCTATAGTCAGAGAGAGGCGAGATTGCGTTGGTTTGGACATATGCAGAGGAGGGATGCTGGGTATATTGGGAGAAGGATGCTAAGGATAGAGCTGCCAGGGAAGAGGAAAAGAGGAAGGCCTAAGCAAAGGTTTATGGATGTGGTGAGAGAGGACATGCAGGTGATGGGTGTAACAGAACAAGATGCAGAGGACAGAAAGATATGGAAGAAGATGATCCACTGTGGTAACCCCTAACGGGAGCAGCCGAAAGAAGAAGAAGAATCAGCAGACGACTTAATAGATGCTTTCACGAAGGCAGGATGTGCAATGCTAAAGTGAATTGCCCTGTCCAGGTTTTTCTTTACTTTGTCTTGCCCCTCCCATCAAGTGACAGCTGCCTGACGCATACATTGATAGAGGAGCTCAAGGGCAATCTGAAGATAACAGAAGTGGCTAGTCTCAGCCACATCCTGACAGCTCCTAATTTTAATATTCTGGGGTGTTTGTGTGGTTTACCATTGGCACCACCAGTTCCCTCCCATAATAAAAAGCCACAATTGCATATTTGACTATGTATTTATGTGATGGATTAGATGTCAATTCATGTGGTTAAACTATTCTTCCTAAGACATGCTCCTTTTTGCTCTGAAATTGATATTTAAATTAGGAATGAAAAGTTATGCAAATATTCAGTGGTTGGTTTTCCATTTGCTTGGACATCCTTATCTTATGCCTTTCTCTTTCACACATTTATCCATCAGTTTTTCAGGCTGTTAGTTGACCATATTTTTCACCTCAACACCGTGGGTGTTTGAAAAGATTCATTTAGTCTACAAAAGGTCCATGACTTTTTACATGTTATACATGTTTCCACCATGGTTCCCTGGTTTAGGTTTATTTTCCTATTCTGTGTTTTGTGTGTTTATTTTATAGTTTTATTCTTCTTGTGTTTTTTATGTGTATATATTTTTACAACCATTGTTCGGTTTTATTATGATTTGTTATCTATATATTACATCTTCTCTTGTATGCCTTGTGTTTTATGAGTGGAACCCCAAGAGGCAGGGCCACCCTGCTGTTCTCTGTTCTTCTTTTTCTTAATTCAAATAAATCTGCTTTGGATGTGTATCTCAAGGCAGAGGTTTTCATGGATCCTCTCCCTTATGGTGCATTTATGTATATTTTTTTAATATTCTGGGACATTTAAAGATACATTTTGAACTTTTGAAGCCAGATGCCCTTTTTTGGGCCTGCTTAAGTTGAAGCCTGTTTGTGAAGTCTGGGGTCAGACTGCCTAAATTGAGGCCTATTCTAAATGTTGAGCACACACAAATCATAACAAATTTAACCTCATTAGCACTATATATATCAATGAAAAAACAATCCAAAAGTGTAGATTTTATTTTATTTATGTGAAACAGAAACATGTAATCACTAAAACATCAACATAATCACAATAGGAAAGGTAGGAAAGGTATGCTAGGTGTCCACTGCTGTAATGATGCAGATTTACTACACATCGTTCGTGTGAGATATTTTGAAACAGTCACCAGCATACACAGGCACTGTTCAAGTAGCTGTCAATAATTTTTTGTAATATCTTTTCTGTTGCTTTAACAAAACAGTGTAGAATGTCAGTGTCTGACCAGCATGATTAACACCACCCATTGTGATATTGTGGCCTACCACAGCATAGATGTGTGATTGTGAACAGTGGTTAGGAAGCAAACCTCTTTCTTGTCCTCCACTTGATCACAATCATTTTGTCTTTTTGCCACACAGTTACTGTACCATGATTTTGACACATTCATGTTACCAGGAATAGGTCATACAATGCTGTATGCATTGGTTTTCACCTGAAGTAAAATCTCAAGAAGTTCAGGTGAGGTATAGAAACTGTCCATTATTATATTGTAACCTTGGCCAAGCAAAGGGTCCACTAGTGACAGAACAGATGAGGTAGTGATGCCGTTTTTAAGGTACTTGCTATCCCTGTTAGTTCCTTTCTCAGTGTAAAGTATCGAGTTCCAAACGTATCCAGAGCTTGCTTTGCATAGCAGGCAGAACTTGATACTGATACCCATTTGGATGTGATGTACTATACCCACGCTAACTTTTGAACATACTTTTGTCATGATCGAGAACATACACCTTCTAAATATTTTTGATGAATACCTGATGTACTTCCCACAGTTTGTACAGCTTTGCAACTCGGTGATCAACTTCAGCAAAATCATCCTTATTAGTAAATTGCAGGTATTTCATAATGAGTGAAACATGACACTCACTAATAACTTTGCCAAAACGGATGTCTGCAACAAATTTCTGAACTAGTTTACCCACTATGCCTTACAGTATTAGGAGACTGAAAAACACCCACATGTCGTCCACAGAGATCACTGAATGGTTTAGTGTGACTTTAATGGCACTGCTTAGCATAGCTGTTTTGTTTCGACAATTATTTTCTCCACAAAGTTATCATCAAAAAATCATAAATAATCCAGATAAACATGATCAACAAACCTCTTTAGACTGGGGTTACCCATAAATGGGGAATGGGGAGGAGCAGGATTGTCAGCAGTAGTAGGAAGTCGACACCAACCGCAAACATCACTGAAACATGGCAGAGTTATTTGGGCACAACACTGTAAAGCAGAACATTACAGGCCACCCCAAGTCTGACTCAGACATAACTGTGTTTGCTTAGAATTCCGAGTCTGAGTAATTCTTGGGGTTAAAGGCAAGAAGGTTAAGCATTATGAAATTGATATATACAGGTATGAAAGTACACTATTGGCAGCTCCCCATTTATTAGAGGTTTATTAACTTTTCTTTCTCTCACTGACTTTTTTAAGCAATGGGAGCACATGAGGCAGCAAGTCACATTGCACCCCTAATCCTCAGATAAACCTCTTAATTTAATTTTGATTTGATACACTTTTTTAACCCCTGTGGAGAATCTGTCTTGTTGCATGACATTTGGAGGTCAGAGCACAGGATCAGCCATTGCACAATTCCCCTGCAGCGGTTTTCAGGTTACGTTCCTTGCTCAAGGATCCAACAGAGTAGAATCTCTTCTGGCAATAACAGGATTTGAATTGGCATTTTCCTAGATACCAGCACAGATTTTTAGTCTCAGCCCCCTGAATGCCATTCAACTTGAAGTTAGGAGACTTAATTAAATGAGAAAACTTGAGAAAGTTTGACTTTCTATTTTGAATGCTTGGATCATGCAGAATGTAACTCTGCTTTCAGTTCTCATTTATAATATCATTTTGAAAAGTTAGTATTTTTTATCATGAGAGAGTGAGAAAATTTAGTAGTGCTAGAAAAGTAAGCAAACTGGCAAATCATCATCCCTGATTATCAGGGATTCAACAAACAACACAGGGTTTTGTTTTACTTTTAGTCAAATTTGGCATGTTTGATGGCTTGCAATAATTCTGAATGTGAAGGTATATCTTTTCTGCTAGAATACTGAGTACATATTCACTTTTTTTATTGTGTGTGCATAAAGTATCAAAGTAATCAATTATTTACCCTCAACATATAATAAGGAATTTTAATACAGAATATATAAAAATATAAAATAATTCTTTTTCATATATTTTGGCTTTGCATTTTGTATTTATTATATATGTTAATGATATATATTAACCTGTCAATCAAACATGCTTCTAAGTTTCTGTTTTCTTTTTATGTATTTTAATCCTTCATTATCAAAGGATAGATGGGGCCTTCATTTCAACCTGATGTGTATAAAAATCATTAAGCTATGGAAGTCACCTCAGTTAATCTGTTGATGCTTACCACATCTCAGGCTTAGATGTGTTAGGCAATGCTACAACAAAAAATAAATATCCACATAAACACATACAATAGCTTGTCTTAACAAAGGTGTTGATTTAAAAAAAAGGTGATACAAACTGCTGTCTGTTGCTGCTTTTGTTTTGGTTATATTTGTTTAATTTCTGTGACCGTATGAGAAGCATTTAGAACATTGAGAAAAACGTTCATTTGTCTCTAGCACATGCTCTGACACATTTTTTATCATTATTGTCTTATAATACAATACTCGCATAAATTATGATGTTGAATTATAACGACCAGTCAACTATATGGCATGTTTTACAATAATCTTCTGCCTGAATCATTTCAAAAGTATTGTGTTCACTTGAAATGATCTTCAGTGTTTTGAGCCATAGAGACATTATTACAAAATAATGTAGCACTTTAGCAATAAAATGCAGGTTTTTTTTTTGAGAAATAACACAGTAATTGTGTGAAATAGTACAATACATTTTTGAGAAGTTGGAAAAAGCTTCTGTATTAATCAGTAAATAAAAAGCTAATCAATTACAAGGAAAGTGAAAGTAAATAATATGGAGCTTGGCAAGTATGGATTTTAGTGTTGCACTAATGGGCCTAACCTGCTACACATGCTAACTCCTCTGATTTGAGTTAGAGAGGAATAAAACATATGTGTCACGAATGAAGCATGGATTTTTAGCTTTACACATTTCATTTATTCTATATATGCTAACGATACATATTAAGTTAAACTGCATTGTTGTTCAGACTTGCCTTTGCATTTTGATTTTGTGTTTATCAATCCTCCAACCAAGGAATGGAAAATGACAGTAACTAATATTTACTGTGGTTTAACTTTTACAGATTGGGAAGCAGGTTCTTTGGTGCTTCAATGATGGGCTCAACATGCTATATTTTTGATTTGGGTTATGGAGAACACACATTTTGCCCAACACCCGTTGATCAAGAATATGCATGCAACTATTTTCTAATCACTCTGCCCTGCCAAAAGTAGCCACATGAGTGGGAGAGCCCGATTAACAGTGGACTGCGTGTTCTCCTGAAGGAATCTGTGTTCTCTCCAAGACTGCCCTGAAATTTTATTTAGACCCTGAGATTGACAATGATCTTGCACTGAATGAGCCATGAATGAGGCACTCAGGGGTCACACTCACCAGAAGCACAAATTAACGCTATTGACTTTATGAGATTTGGATTATGAATTACACTCACAATCTTATCTCTTTGATCAGCCACCCCATCCAATAGGTTCTGATGAAAAGCAAAAAACTTATGAAATTCTCCAGTAGGCCTCTGTACAGTTCAGAACTGTAAAGTTTAATCTATCTGTACAATATAATCATCATCAGGGTGTAGCTTCAAAGTGCTTTAACATTTGATTTGATTCTTGGTTTTTGTTCATATTGTCTTCTGGATATAGTGTGCTCATGTTGTCTCTGTACTCTACAAGTATGTAGTGATTTCCAGGAAAAACTGGTTTCATCTAATAATCCCAAAGTTCCCATTGGCAATTTTATAAATATATGCATTATGTATTATCCAATAAACCAACAATCTGCAACAACCTGAAGAAAACCTGCATAAGCTGCAGAAGGAATATTCAAACTTCATACAAAGAGGAGTTAGATGTTGTGAACATGAGAGCAGAAAACCTGATTTTAGAGGTCAGATGAATTTTTGAATTAAACAAACAAGTGTATGTGAATGAACTGTCAATTCCTTTGACTTTTTCACATTTTATTTGGTTACAGCATAGAATGTGATGTTTTTTAACTGAGATTTTGCACTGCATCTCAACACGAACTAGTGAAAAAGTAAAAAAAAAAATGAAGACATCTTTCTAAATGAATCAAAAATAATAATCACAAATTATTAATGGCATAAGTAGCCCCCTTCTGAGATAATGCTTGATAGGACCACCTTTAGCAGCAATTCCAGCTGTGAGTCTCTTTGTTTAGGTCTTTATCAGCACTGCACATCTTGACACTGGAATGTTTTTCCCATTCGTTTTAGCAAAATTGTTTGTTGTTGGACCGAACTGGTCACCATTACTGTTTTATTGTGTCAAAAACATTTTTCTGTGATTTCTGTGATTCTGATTAGAAATTTTTCTCAGCTGTCATTACAAAGCACATGAGGTGAGTAACATTTTATCAAAATATTGTTTTTGGGTGGAATATTCCTTCAAGCTTTGCCTTGCTTTGTTATGACATTTCTAACTAATGCGATGGCTGCCAGGGATTCAAATGTGACAAAACCTTTATATTAGATTCCACATATGAGGGTCAAGAAAGAAATTCATAAATCTCCATGGTAGAATTGTGAGATGAAAAAGCATTAGAAAGAATTTTCAGGAGCCTGGTCAAAGCCATCATTGGGGAATAGAAAGAATCCATCCAGACATACCCAGGAGGAAGTCAGCTTTAGCAGCAGGGCAACAGTTTTTAGCACAAGGTAACCACCGAGACTGTCAAATAGGGTGGACTTTTCATTTAATGCCTCTGAGTAAAGGGCTAAATATAATATAATGGGGATAAGCTTTCCCCCTTTTTCAGTGCACAGTTTTAAATATTTCTTGCCCAATTCACACAGGTTTACTCCTCACTGGACCACTAAGCTTAAGACAAAGATAAAAATAAAGAGAGGAAAGAGCCATGTCTGCTCCCTGCTGCCATCTGGGTCTTTTATGTCTATGCTCTCAAAGTCAAGGAACATGCAGTCTGCTAAATGATTACACACAATTTAGAAACCGTTAGCTCAATAGATTTGAAATCTATTAAGTGAGGCACAAATGCTTTTAGCACACGGGAATGTATCTTGGGAGACACCAAGGACTAGCTGTGTTATAAATCGCAGACGGGTTGCCTCTGCTTTTGCAAGTCACTGTGAGTAATGTATAATCTTGCACCACTGCATTTGAGAAACTACCTATCAGAAGATGATAGCACAGGGTCCCAGATGAGCTCCTCCATGATACGGCCTGAATCTGGGCTGGCGGGGTCACCCATCACAATCCTTTTAATGTGAGTGCATATGAGGTTCTGCAGCCAGGAAGGTGAGTTCGACAGATTGAGGTGACCTGCTGCAAATCATTTTCAGTCAGCATAACAATAACATCTGGCAGGGTTTGTGAGATAGGCAGGAAGACAAAAGACAAGTTATGTCTATCAATCATCTGCAATTCAACTGCTTGGCTGCCTTGGTGTCTTTGGAATCCTGCAAAACTAGGATAAAACAGCATGGTGTCACCATTATTGATAGCTGCAGCTACAGAGCCTGTTCAAATAAAAATGCTGCTAGGATTCAATGCCTCACCTGAGCAAACCAAAGTATTTTGTACCATAGTGACCAAAAGAGTGGTGTTTAAAGAAGAAATGAACATCCAGTGGTAAGAATTCATGTCGGATACAAGTGCAAATAGGTTCTAGCAGGGCAGACATCCTACAAAATGAGAAGCCGGAGGTAGGTGGTCATACCATTATATGAAGGTAAGTCAATTGTTATCCACACATTTGTGATGGGTTAGCTGTACAGCTTTCCCAATGCACAAGTAGAAACATGGCATGTCTCTGTCACATTGGTATAGTGCCTTAATCAGTCAGATTCTCTTGATGTTTTCTAGCAGCAAACATGGCCGCTCCACCCTCTGTTTTCATCAAAGAAGTGCAGCAAGCAGTGAAACTCTTTTTTTTTTGCTGAAGGTGTACCAGGACCAAAATTCTTGTTGGTTCATCAGAATCATAGTACAGATTTGTTTGGTGTTGTCATCAATCCTGGACACGGTCCTGCTCTTTCTTCTTTCCTAACACTTGTCTGACTACTTTGAACTTCTCAATCCTTTTGTAAACACACCCACATTGTAAAACACTGCCTCCATAATATGCAAAAAGCCTTCCATGGATTTCTGCCTCTGGTACACCTTCAGCCATTAAAAAGCAGATCACTGTTCTTCTTTGGTGCAAACGGAGATTGGATGAGCCATGTTCTCTCCAAGAAAACAACAAGAGAAACTGACTAATCAAGGTTGAAAGTTTACCGCGGTGACCATAGACACATCATGTTTCCACATGTGCATGGGGAAAGCTGTAGGTCAACCCAAACAAATTGATTACAAAAGTGTGTAAATGAAAGGCAAACCAAACATTAAGGTTTGGGAGCATCCTTGGTAAACCCTGTATATAACTAAATGCAATCAACAAAGGCTTCATCTTTTCAGATGAGTCTACTTCTAGACTGAAGTCAAGATGGCAGCGAAGCCAGTTAAGACGTGGGCATGGCTGAAGAGTTGGGCACAAAGCCCTGGAACCTGGAAGTTAGGTTACTCGTCTTCCTGTTGCTAGTCCTCAACTCTGAAGAAGAAAGGAAAGGAGAGGCATTAGGTAACAGCTCCAAACCTCAACCCAGGTTGGGAACGCCATTAAATGAACCCTGAAGTTGACTCCCACGTGCAAGTGTGTGACAAGTGTGAATAATTGTTGTATCACCCTCATGTTTCACTTGGAGGATTTTTGGGGAATTTGTGATAGAAATTGTGTTTTCAGTGTTGTACAGTTACAAAGTAGAAATACTTTTGTTACTGTGCTTGAGTATGTTTTGAGAATATTTCTACTTTAGCTGAATATAAATTTTTCTGTCTTTCCACTTTTACTTCACTACGTTTTTAAATGCAAATTGCTATTTTTACTTCTTCCTGCAGTATTAAACCAGAATATTAAAGGGCTACCCAAATACATAGAATTGTTTTCTCATTCAGTTATCTAAAATACAGTTTTCTCTCGCTTTAGGAAAATCTGTATTTCTGTTTTTACTCAAGTACTCAAGAACAAGTTAATGTTTTACTGAAGTCCATATTAATGACAGGCTTGACTGGTCTCAGAACTCAGAGGAACTCTATAAGAAAGGGCAGAGCAGGCTCTTTTTTCTTAGGAGACTGTGTTCCATTAATGAGGGAAGTGACATCCTTCACATCTTCTACATCTCTATGATGGCCAGTACAACGTTCTACGCTGTGATGTGCAGGGCTGGTAACGTCACTTCAATCAACAAGCTAATTTAAAGGGTAGGCTAAGTTATAGGAAACACTTTGAACCTCCTGGAGGTAGTAGCATAGGAAGAGAATTAAAACAAAACTAAGTGCCATTAGGAAGAATGCTGCACATTCTCTCTCTGACACACTATCACAGGACTTTTAGGCAACAAATTATTCAGCAGAAGTGTGTCAAGAAACACTGCTGGGGCTCCTTTATACCAATTGCAATATGTCTGTATAATGCTTCACTGTGATTGCTCTCTTATCATTAGCTTTTTAATTGTTCTGGCGTGTGTTCAAACCATAGTCTGTGTGCCTATCTATCTATCTATCTATCTATCTATCTATCTATCTATCTATCTATCTATCTATCTATCTATCTATCTATCTATCTATCTATCTATCTATCTATCTATCTATCTATCTATCTATCTATCTATCTATCTATGTGTATCAGTTGTGTGTGTTACACAACACTGATTCCTTTATTGCTTTCGTGAGTAGAAGAAGGAATAAAAGCCAATGGTACACAAAGTCAATCAAGCACTACCTTTGTAATAAGAGGAATGCAACCAAGACTGTAATGCATGGGTAATCTGTGGATTGATTTGTATAAGAAACATACTTATTTCATGAATGCACTCTCTTTATTTTTAAAAAAAGTTCACAAGGTCCACCATGGTACAGATTGCTCTTAAAAAGATTGCTGAAATGACATCAAACTATGCACAGTGCACTCCCAGAAATTATATCACATTGTAGTAACTACTCACTTGCATGGAAAGTCCACAAATGAAGCATATCCAGAGTCAACAACACCCTCAATGATAATGATAATACCATACCACACCATACCATTTTATAAGCCCACTAAGTCCTGAGTGGGATTGTGGGGGAGATGGAGACTAACTCAACAAGTATAGGGCAGGAACAATACCTAGACGGGGTGCCAGCCCATTGCAGGATGAACAAACACACATAGCCTGTGGCTAATTTTGCAATGCGAATCCTACTAACCTGCATGTCTTTGGATTATAACAATAATACATTTCATTTTGCCATCTAGTGAGAGATAAAATGACAATCAATGCAGTACCAGAAGACTTGCAAGTAGTTTTAGCTGCATGCCATTAAATTGATAATTTCTTTACATCTGAGTAGCTACACTGCCTAGCACTTTAAATAACCGAGTCAATATCTTGTATTATTAGTTATTTATTATTTATTTTTTTGGCCTGATATGTATTGTATTTGTATATCGAATATCCATCCATCCATTTTCCAACCCGCTGAATCCGAACACAGGGTCACGGGGGTCAGCTGGAGCCAATCCCAGCCAACACAGGGCACAAGGCAGGAACCAATCCTGGGCACACCAGCCAACACAGGGCATATATCGAATATTTATATTTTTAATTTGAAACTGCTGCATGTGTATTGTTACTGTTAATTATCACTATTTGATTGGTATCTATATCACTATACCATATACTGTACTGTCTCTGCATTTTTTAGACTTATTCACCATTGGATCAAGTAATAAATACTTTTCAAGGTACTATAGAATATAATGTGTGAACGCTGGCCCGGACATAGACAGACGGACATCGCTTTTGCCTCCAACACACTTTTATTTACAATATTTACAGGTTATGTACGTGCACACAAACCCCAGTGCCTCCAGCACCGATCCCCCTCAATCCAGGCCTCACGGTCCTTTGTGCCTTCCTGGCTGCCTCCAGTCCTCTTTCCAGCTCTGTCCACTTCCACCCGACATCCACCATCAACTGAAGGGAGGCGGCCCCTTAAATAGGAACCCGGATGGGCTCCAGCTGCTTCCTGGCATTCCTTCGTAGACACGCCCCAGTGTGGTGGAAGTGCCGGCTGCGCACCCGGAAGCCGTCCGGGTGTCCCCTCTCGTCTTCCCCCCAGCACTTCCTGGTGTGGCGGAAGTGCTGGGCTCCAGGGATATCCAGGCACCGGGGCGCCGCCTGGCGGTGGCCACGGGTCCCTACAGGGCTGGGCTTCCAAGCCCTTTACCCGAGGCCCCCAACATAACCAGGGCGGACGCCCCCTCATGGTCTGGAGGAGGCACAAGCCCTCCTCCGGTCCTCCTGGGCGTCCCGGCCAGGCTTCAGCCCCGGCCGGATGCCACAAATGACTATAAATTTCATTGAAATTGAAACCAAACATTGTGAAAGCTACAGGCTAAGATGCATGTTCATTCTGCTAACCTTCCTACACAACTGTTTATTTATTGTAAATAAGTGATTTAATCAATTCTAGAGTAATAACTGAAACTAGCCAACCCACGGCGTACCATACGCCTCATAATCAGACCGGTTTTTTAATGATTTTTAAGCACAGGGAGAAAATTAACATTTGAAAAATCGGTAATGTAATAAATCAGCAAGAAAAGCAACATTGTAACAATGCACGGAACGAACCAACACACAATCGTCCGTGACTGAAAACTGGCGGACCGGCATCGTGCCTTGTCCTGCCAGACGGAGGGATGCAAGTGCACTGCGCTCAGGCGCGTGTGGAACGGCAGGAGAGGAGAAGGACGTCCATTCAGCTCCCTCCGTCATGGTAGCCTGCTGATTTCTCGTTCAGTATGCACTGCCCGCTCATGTGTCCACCTC
This sequence comes from Polypterus senegalus, assembly GCF_016835505.1. Classification (NCBI taxonomy): domain Eukaryota; kingdom Metazoa; phylum Chordata; class Cladistia; order Polypteriformes; family Polypteridae; genus Polypterus; species Polypterus senegalus. The sequence continues at coordinate 213,582,779 of NC_053154.1, read as the reverse complement.
CAACTTATCACTGGAGTCGTTGTCGTCTTTACACAGTCAAGATGCACCTGTGACTCAGGTAGACGTTTCATTGCTCTGTGCGGTTTTGGCTGCTTTTCTATATATAATCCACCAAGACACCCGACCACGGTAGTAGCGAGGTGGGAGGGGGGTGTGTACAAAGGGTAGGGACATAACCAGTGGGAGCGTATGAGTCACACTTAGTGGGAATTCCACGGTTTGCAGCCTGAATGGGGTTCAACGGCTTACCCACGGCTCTCTGCGCCGGGTAGACACACGCTCAATCTCATGCATAATTATTAATTGAATGCTAAACACTTCTGGAAAGACACGGTTGTCTAGTAAGTGAATGAAAAGATGGAACTCTGGAGAGAGCAAAATACAACACAAGAGTGAAGCCACGGCATAACAAACGCCGCATAATTAGTTATTGATGGTTGAACACTTCTGGAAAGACACAGTTGTCTAAAAAGGGAGGGTTTGAGGATACAACAGAAAGCGAATGAAAAGATGGAACTCTGGAGAGAGCAACATATAATTGGCCGTGAGTGAAGAAGACGCATGTTTGTCGCGGATGCAAATTGCTGTATGTAGCGTGTAAAACTGTTTGCTATGGTGCACGCGGTCGTGCGTCTTAACCAAAAACCCGGTTTTTAAAGACTTCTTACTTCATTGTGTTTTGACCTCAGTTGGAAAGGATTGTTTCAAGGATCCCAATGGATTCCCCTCACAAACCGTTTTACATGCTGCATATGGCGATTCACCTCCCCGGGAAACATTGCCTCTATGAACAGTCATCGTGGCTCAGAGGTGCCAGGAGTTGGTGGGCATGGCTCCTTCCTGCATGCGCCATAGGTGTCTTGTTTGTCGGTGGCTCAGTGAATCCATGCCCCTTCCGGCGTGCTTTCCATGGTTGTCTTGCCTTAGTGAATTATATATATAGATTGGAATGTGACCTGAGACACCTAGTAACCTGTCCAGTGAGTCTCCAATTAAAATGATGTTCAAAAAAAACTTGGAATTGCTATAACTAGTTTGGCACTGAGGAAGTATGGAAGATGCCAAGTGTGTAGGAGGTAAGTGAAGTCATTGTGGTCACTTTTAAATGGATACATGGTAGCTGATTAAGTCACTTCTGTCATTAATGACAATCACCGTTAGCTTGAGTCTTAGCTCATCCCTCCACCTGATTTCAACCAATGACCTACACAATAACACCTTCACCATGGCTACAAAAACAGCCTAACAGGTTGAGCTACTTCTCTAGTTCAGATGGTAAGCACCACTCTTACTGTGAGGTCAATGTATCCATATTGTTACCTCTTCCCCCCTCTTAAATTCGCTAAGTTCATTAAAGGGCATCCCACCTCTCATACTGTACCTCTAAACAAGACTAGGTTTGTTGATAGTTTCCGCCCAGGCTCATTCTCTACTTCTTCAGCCTGTTGCAGACCTTTGGCTGACATTATTGCAAAGCCAGTACAGCTTTTTCCCCTGGCGTAAATTTTTTCTATTCAGCAAGCAACATCCCACTGCTACCACCATTGGAACCACAACTGCAAAATTACTTTTTCTCTTAACCTTGCCACTGTTCCACCCAATCTGTATTCAAACTCCTCACCTTTGAGCAAAAGAGAAACTGAAGTGACTAAAGAGATGAGATATAGTTGTCCGTGTGGGCGATGCTATCAGAGCACTGTAACAGGCTTCCATGTCACAGTATTTATTGTTAATACATTTCATATGCATAAGATGTTAAGTGCTTGGTCATTGTCTTAATTTTTATTTCCCAGATGTATTGATACTTTCTTTGTTTACTCATACTATAGGCTCCTTATAACATTCTGTGAATGGGGTTAATTTGCTGTCGTTTAGTACATTCCAGAAAGCCTGCTTGGTTTATACCTTCAAGCAACTTCTGTTTGGCTGACTTAGCAAATGTCAGAGAGTGATAGTAGAGGAGGATAATAAATGAGTTATCTCATTTATACATTTGTTCCCACAACCAAAATTTTTGAAATTAAATCAGCATTGGTGCTCACTAAATTAATGTTTCCTCGAAATATGGGTTCATTTGGGTCTGTTATTGAGCTGCTGTACAAAGTGTAACATCCACATATGACAGACTTTGGCAGGATTTCCAGCTGTTTGCCATGTGTGCCCTTGCAAGGACGTTGAACTTTAAACTTCAGCCATGTGCTTCCTAAAGTTGGGCCTTCTTAATTGCCCAATCCTTCACCGGTGCTCCCTTCCCACTCCACTCCAAGCTGCCTTAGGGCTTACAAGATCTCCTGTCTGTGCTGGCCCTGTGAGGTAGAATAGACACGGATGTCGGCCTGATTGCTCCTTATTACAAGTGTAAGAGACAAACGGCCTCTTAGATTGAAATAAAGACACTCATCAATTTAAATCGCTGCTCGCAATCTCACCTTCTCCCCAGCCAGGGACCTCTGCCTCTGAACATATGGGGCTACTTCCCAGTCTAAATTAGCCATTCATCACGGGAGAAAGAGCCGTCCATCTCAGCCGCCACCCACAGCCTCCCCAGGCATCTTGGGTAATTTAGCATAGCGGCAGGCGTGTGTGGTGCTGGAGTCCAAGCGGGTATAAACAGAGCTTGAGGAAGACAATATTGCCATGTTATGTAGTGCTCACTCACCCCACCGCACCCCGACGTCACTGTAATTTACGACTACAATTTTTCTGGGGGGCTTGCATGGCTGCCCCAATCTGTGACTGACAGAGAAGTTGCTTGATTTTTTCTGACAGCCCGGTCGATTCATAGTGTTGTTTTTTTAATAGGCAGGATACATCTCATTGGAGCAGACATATGATAGGTGGGCGCCGTAGCAAAGCATCACCAAAAATCAGATAATCACAGGCCCTACTCTGGCATTATTCCAGGACAACAGAACACCACATGTGTCTAGAGGCCTGTTCTGTTAACCTTTCTGAGGCAGAGATTTTCTTAACTTAATGAGTATCATCAAGCTACCAGATGACCACAGAAGTCAGATTAGTAGGGGCTTTTGTAAATGAAAGATAAAAAGCAGAAATAATGTTAAATCCTGCTGCAGTTATAACTGAAATAAAAATGCTAATCATTATCTGTCACAAGTATAACTGACAGCAAGAGTCACAATTAAATTCAGCATGCAATAAGAAGTAAGCTAGGGGTGTATGGTGTTGTCAAAATCAATTTGAGATTGTGTTGGCACGGAATAAGTAAAGGAACCATACTTAGGGCAAAACACCATACTGACAAGAAGAGTGCACATCTACCCAACAGCCTGGGCAGTTACCAGCAGACGCTTTGAATGCAGATGGTGTCCAATAAGAGAACCATTTGAGGGAGAGCCTAAAATAAAGTGATTATGACATCCAGAGAGTAGGCAAACCAGCCACCATAATGACAGATTGAATTCACTAGAGGACCACTATTAGGAAAGCAAAACTTTTACCACCTAGCAGATGGCAAGAAAATTATGCTACCTGGCATAGGTGAGACTCTACTGCACAATGAAAAAGAGGAAACAGACTACAAGCAGCCTCAGAGGTTAAGTGGCAGGTCATTATTTCAAGGATGTCCTGGTGTTCCCAAGATTTTATACTTCTGATTATAAAAGTGGCAAAGTTTAAAATCCACTGCAATTCAAATGCATAAATGAGCCCAAAGTTACATAGTAAGTTGGGCACTTTTTTAAAGACAGGATCCAACTCACTGGAGATACAGGAGGAGAGGTACACACAGAGTTGATGGAGAAATGGCAGGTGAGAATGAGTGCCTTTCTGAAGCAAAGGTGAGAAAGTGGTGAAAAATCCTGACAGATTAAATGCAATGGGCAAGTAGGGGCTCCTCTCCTCTCCTCTCATCTTTTCAAACTGCTTTTCTTGATGAGAGCTGTGGTAGCAGTGGGCCAAGCAGGTCAGCCCAGTCACCCCTGCCCCAATTACAGATCCCATCTCTTCTTGGTCAATTCCCAGATGTTTCCAAGCCAGCTGACAGATATAATCCCTCCAGAGTATCTTGGTTGTGCTTAGAGTAGCTCCAGGGACTTTTCTGTTTATTTATCACAGATTTTTTTCTTCTTTACATCAACCCTATTTTGTGTTACTTAATTTATAAATTATTTTTTTATTAAGCTTTTCATTACTTTCATTTTTCCTCCCAAGTCCCATTTGAAGAGGCAAGCAACTTCCAGGTAGCCTGACCTCCCAAATACATGGAAGAGTTTCAACCATAATATGGAGAACCCCCTAGCTGCTACCAAATGGATTGGAGGATTTTTACATCCATTAACTGAAGTTCCTCCAATCCTGTTCTGATGTTCATTCCTGTAAAGTGATAACTTTTGGGGCACTCAGTAGCAATATATGTATTACATGCCTTTGGTAATACACCATAGCTGGAAATGTATTAAGTAATTCTTCCTTGCCAAAGCCTCCTGTCATGGTGCTTTCTAACTCTGACCCTTTGATGTAATCTAATTTAGATATGATATTAGGTGTTACCTGAAGATTATTTATCAGATATTACAAGGTATTCTAACACAAAATACTTTCTTCATATTTTCAGTTTATTAATTTTATAAAGTCTATTACTTTCTTTTTCCTGTGCCTGGTCTCTTACAGGACCTTTTTAGTGTCTTTCAATAGGTCCTTCTTGCCCTGAAACTGTTAATGTCATGTTTGCAAATTCTTTACTATGTCTGCATAGGTTTTGCTAGATTTTCTGTTAGGAAATATCTAGGGTTTCAGTCGTGGGTCTTTTGTATTTTCTTTTTATTTATTCATTTAGTCATCTTTTAAGTTAATTTTGTAATTTGCATGTTCTTTGTTTTGTTCACTGAATATTATTTTGTTTATGATTGTTTCATATTTCTGTATTACATTAATAATGTGTGCATTTGTTATTTATGTTATGTACCCTGTTCTCTACATATTGAGCCTAAGGGGGTGGGTCCACCTGATGTTGCTGCTGGAGGACTGACTCCAGAGTTATTGAAGGGCCCATCAGAACCAAAGATTTGCTTTATATTAGGATTGACTTCTGCCAATCAGCTCACTTTTGAATTTTAGCTTCTGGATTCTTTTAATTTTTGTTTTGTTTCTTTTTCAGATTTTTGGATTTTTTGGCTGTTATAGAATACAATTTTTGGGATTGGGTTCCTGTTTTCTTTCCTTGAAATGTTCTTTTAGGCATAACGTCTTTTTGCCTCTAGACTAAAACTTTTTTTTTTGTAAACATATAAAACCTTTGAATATTGTTATAATTATTTTGTGTTATTACATTTTTCTCAAATTTAAACTGCAGGAATCAGTTGTTATGTTTTTGGGGTTGATAATTCCAATTGAAGTATCTTTTTTTTTATTCATGCTAAAAATGAATGCAAACATTATAATATATAATATAATATTGCATCTTGTTTTGTTGTTAGCTCTGCCAAACTAAAAACTATTCAGATGTGTGCAGCAAGGTTCAGATAACAACAAAAACAACAACTTTTATTTATATAGCAAATTTTTATACAAATGATGTAGCTCAAAGTGCTTCACATGATGAAGAAAGAGAAAAAAGACAAAATAAATAAGAAAATAGAATTATACATCCATTTTCTAACCCGCTGAATCCGAATACAGGGTCACGGGGGTCTGCTGGAGCCAATCCCAGCCAACACAGGGCACAAGGCAGGAACCAATCCTGGGCATGGTGCCAACCCACCGCAGGACACACACAAACACACCACACACCAAGCACACACTAGGGCCAATTTAGAATCGCCAATCCACCTAACCTGCATGTCTTTGGATTGTGGGAGGAAACAAGGAAACCCATGCAGACACGGGAGAACATGCAAACTCCACGCAGGGAGGACCCGGGAAGCGAACCCAGGCCTCCTAACTGCGAGGCAGCAGCGCTACCACTGCGCCACCGTGCCGCCCAAAATAGAATTAGGGAACACTAATTAACATAGAATAAACGTAAAGTTCAGTGGTCAGGGAGGACAGAAAAAAAAAAAATCTCCAGACGGCTTGAGAAAAAAAAAAAAATCTGCAGGGGTTCCTAGGCCAGGATAAGAACCTTAAAAATGGTACTCTGGCCCTGGCAAAAAACTTTGTTTCAATAGAATAACTAAAAGTTCACGGTTTTATTTTTGGTTGCCTTTTCTTCTGGTCCCTGATTAAAATCCTACTTTGCTACTCGTACAGCAAAAAATATAAAGATTATTGGTTTTGGTATATTTGAATTTGTGTTTTTGTAGTTCCCCCTTCTTGCCATTCTGAATACTTTGTTATATGCATTAGATCTACTCCTTTTTTAAATTTTGGGGCCTGTGCAGTCCTGAAGCCTGCTTATTGAATTTGAAGTAAGGATTCTCTTGATAATAGGCCTCAGTAAAAGTTGAAGTTAAATTTTGGAAGCAAGTCTCATGTTTTCCTGTTGCATTCCAACAATATTTAATGTTTGCTTAAGAAGCAAATTGAATTTCCTCCTTTCCATTTTATCAAATCACTTTTTCCACGATTGGGTTGCACTATCAAATACAAGATGGGTGTTAACTAAACATACACAATATTGGATGCAGGAGGAAACCAGTGTAACCAGTGAAAATGCATTCAGTAACAGTGCCCAAGTAAGAATTAGATGTAGGTTTCTGGATCAGTGATATAGGACTACTTTCTTCACCACCATTGTATAGGGACCTAGAACAACATTTCTCTTGATAACATTAATGAAGATAAATCCCTTAGCTAAACTGTGAAACACATATTGAATGAAAATACAGAAAATTACACATACACGTTGAGGCAGTCAGGAGCAAACAATGCTGTCTAGATACCTTGACGGCTTTTAAAAACTAGGCCAATGTGCAGAAAATACACATAGATATCAAAGGAGATAAACAAACAGGTTTTGACTCAAATGTCACCTCTTGTTTGTTTAATTTCTTATGTTTTTAATACCTTTCAATACTGACTCCTTGGAGTTTTCCATTAATTGTGTGCATATCCTGCCTCAGCAGTGTCTCTGAACGCCATAGCGTATCATACCTTTACATAATGTTATTCATCCGTCTATTAAGGGGTCATACTGATATTATGCTATATTAACTTTTTTATTTGCTCTTTAAGACACAGCAGTTTAGAAAACTTTACATGTGGAAAGGGAATAATAACCTATATAAATAAAAAACTGAGCCTAAGGAAGGTTATGAATGATTTTCAATTATATACCAGCTAAGGTTCCCGAGTGTATACAGCAGCGAGTTTGAAAACCAAACAAAGTGCAAAAATAGGCAGAATATATAGAAACCCAAGTGATAATATACTTTAAGATATGTGGGCTCAATGTGTATTTGTTCCTGCTTTTAAATACATCGATAAAATAATGTATGGTACTTACTTACGCATCATTACATGCACTTTGCTCACTGACATAACAGCCACCTAAGGTAAGTCTAATGCAAAATAAATAAATAAGCAAGCAAAAAGGAAATTCTGGGACAGAGTGTGAACATAAACTGCAGTTAAAGGAATCTACATGTTTTCACTTTCATACAGAAATGGCTGTATTTTAAATCAGCAAGTCCATCCACTTTCTAAATCTGCTTATATCATAACGGGAGTCTGGAGAGCTGCAGCCTGTTCTCGGTTTTAATGAAGATATCTGCTCTGGGTGGGTTACCATTCCATTTTTCACACATTTTCACAAGAACATCAGCACTAACATATACTAGGCCAAATTAAAGTCACTGATAAACACGCACATCTTTGGGAAGTGGGAAGCATGGAGCACCCTTATGACGTCTCTGTGAATGCAAGGAGAGTGTGTAATTTACATTTCTATTATTACTTATTTGGTTGAGGACTTTATCTAAGGTGATGTACAATTTTTTTTTTTTCAGTTGAAGCATATGCAGGTAAAGTGACTTTCTCATTAGAGGAATTTGAACCCACAACCTCAAGGTCCAAATATATATTGTAAATGTGGAGGCACCGGTTTTACTTTTTATAGGCTATTTTTGCAGGAAAGAAACACACTTTCTGTTGAATTTAGTTCAGTCTAATCTTGCTTATTCAAATACTGTCTGTTGGCGTATTGCTCAAAATCTTTTCTTTTATGTTAAAGCAAGGCTTTAAAAGTTCTCGCTTCTTTAATGCAAGATGAATTTCAGATTGTTGCAGAAGATGAATGGATGGATCCTTCCCACCCTAATGTGGCAGAGCAGTCCAGACCATGACTTCAAGAGATATGAGGATGGGCCTAAACTATGTGATTATAGCCCAAGTTGTAAGATCCTGACTGGTTTTGCAAATCAGTAAGAATATGTGAGAAGGACATAGAAGTTCATAAGGTATAAAATGTGTTTCGACCCAAATTGAGTGGCGTCTGGGCTCCTGGAGACTGACATGTCAGAAAATTTGAGGCACTGCCTGTTTGAGTTTATCAGGTGTGGAAGGTTATGTAAGCCAATTCTGCATTTCTTCTCCAGTTAACCAATCAGGAATAGGCTCAATATTTATGCTTTTGCAAGCATGGAAGTGAAGCAATTGTGGATGCACAAGAAGGTGGAAAATTGGTCACGTTGTGGTAAGAGAACCATCAGCTGTATGGTCTTTCATATAAGAAATATGATTGGGTCTTCAAAGAAAAAATACCAAGGAACACTGTGAGAAAGTCATACAAGTTTGTAAGATAGGAGATGTATTTTTGTTTTCCAAATCTAATGGCTTGCAGCCTCCTGATGGATTTTCGACATGTCTGGAAACTTGATAAGGTGGAAAAATGGGTCAGGTTCTGGCAAGAGAACCATTTGCTGTATATTTCTTCTAAGAAATACTGTATGAATCATCAAAGAAGAAATACAGAGGGACATTGCCCAGGAGCCACAAATTCCAGGTGTTTGCACATGTTCGTACCTCTAACAGATTAGCATAAGTAATATAGTCTGCTAGCCTTAAGATACAGGCTAATCAAGCAATTTCTGATAGCAAGCTTAGCACATTTAGTTCCTTGTAAAGGCACACAAGAGAATTAGCTCCAGTCCGGAGGACAAGATCCAGATCAGAGGATTATGAACAGAGAATGCCCAAGAATTTACATACTTGAAAAGTGTAGTTAGCACTATTGAAGGCACCAGTGAAGACAGTAAGGTCAGTAAGAGAAAGAAACAGCTAGCTTATGCAAGAAACATGAAGAGAAACAACTACCAACATTAAAACCTTACAAATGCTGGTCAACTATTTTCTGTGAAACATCTTTGAATTAAGATGGCCAAAGACATTCAGCAATGCCTCCCTAGGACAATGGACAAAGCAAAACCTCATATCCACTACAATGAGAATTAGAAAGTGGAAGTGGACACACTGAGGCAAAAGAAAAGTAACATTACAAAGCAAGCATTGAAGTGGAATCCAAAAGGAAAATGGAAAAGATGAAGACCTAACAACACCTGCTGTTTAAAAAACTCACATGAAAAAATTCATTCATCCTGGGGTGACGCAAAGAACATCAGCAAGTACAGAAAAAGATGAAAAGTAACGGTGGTTGCCCTATGTCACCCCATTGGATGAAGTGGACTAAGCAAAAAAAAAAAAAAACAGACGGCAAAATATTCCATCATTCCTCATTTTATCAAACTGTGCACATACAGTGAGTCTCCCACAATGGTCTTGCTATGCAATCACATATAAGAGGTCCCAACAAACCCACAGTGAATGTCAGTCTCTGATCAGGTAAAGCACAGATGTGTTGTTAAATGTTTGAAGGGAATTATAACATAGAGAAAATCACACAGTGTATGTCCACTATTAAGAAAAGTGGCAACATATAAGCTAAATCTGTTTTCTCCTTAAGAATTACAAAACTGCATTTTATACCTTTTAAGCTATTTTGAAAACTATGCAATTCTTAATCCGGGTTTTTCAATGAGCCATGTCATACCATGATTTTTGCAATTTAACCCTAGTCGTTGCAACTATGAGGAAGAAGCTATAACAACTGTACAACCTAATGTTCCTATTTACATATATACATATATTGTCAAACCTACCAGGGTTGTGAGGAGCCAGAGCCTAAACAGGTAGCAAAAGCAGTGGATATCGATTCTAACACTGGGGTCAATTTAGTAGTGCCAGTTAACATAACCTGAGCGGTTTTGGGATTTTCAGAGGAAAAGCTAGTTGCCAAGCATACACAGATAGGAGGCAATTTCAGGGGCTCCTGACAGGTAAGCAATACCACCCCAGGTCAAGAGGGAGCGCACTTATTATCACAACTTTCGTTTCCACCTGCATTTCACAGGGGCGTTAGTTGAAAGACAATTTACTGCCCTTCTGGTGCTCTGTAATTGATGTGACTCGGGATTCCCAAAAGCACAGAAGACCCAAAAATACGATCAAAAATTGTCTTCTGGCAGCGGATTTCCATCCAAACCCCAACTTGATACAAAAGGGGCCTGGAAGAGTCTTTATAAAATAAAAAATTTATTTAAACAAAAGATTCTGGAGTACAGAAAGCTCCGAAAAGCACAAAAGGAATTGCCTAGGAAAGGAGGACAATCCACAGCATACATAGTCACAATACTGAAAGCAAAGTCAAAAACAGATCACAGGGTTAAACAATGTAGGAAATCAAGAAAAACAATGAGGCACAGCAAAAACCCAAGTAAACTCTCCACTCCCTAGTGCATTCAAAATGAACCGCCAGGGACTGATGGAAGGCCCACCCATATATAGTGTGGAGGGCAGTCCTTGGTGATGATTGGCAGGTGACTCTGCCTCTTGGGGGGACCACCCACAAAACACATGGGACACAACCAAGACATCTTTCAGTTTCAAATTAACACAAAAAACATTAATATAAATAAATGGTGCAAGATGGGACAAAAAAGACAAGAAATGCAACTTTGTGAACCCCAGCCAGTTGAGAACACAGAAGCAAACAAGCCCTTTCTCTTACAGAAACCAGCTTTTTAATTCAACCCAACACCGAAAGTAGGCAGCCAATATGCAGACTCACTGTGGCTGAAAAGATAGCTCAAGATCTCTACTTTCTGTTTGCACTATCTTAGCACCCTAGTATGCTCTTTATTTTGTCTTTTGTTTTTCATTCATCCTGCTTAAACAGGGGCCAGCAACACTTTCTGTAGCTTCTCGACTTCGTAATCCTTCACACAGTGTACCCAGTAGAAACCAGACCTACAAGGGGAGAACATGCAACAGCAAGAGGGCACGGATTATGGTGACACCCTGAATTGTATTACGCTAGTTTGAGAATGAGATGCACAGAGCTATAATATTTGTAAGTGTAAGGGATGCTATGTACAAGAAGAATACATTTATCCTTAACTGATTCATAAGGATTTATTGTGTTACTATGAGACAACCACCATCTCTGTAGGAAGCCAGGTATAGAAAAAACATTGACTTAATGGTTGACTGTAGTGCTTACTTTATTAGAATTTTTTCAGAGAAACAGTGAAAGCAGAAGCTGTGGAGAATATCCAGCTTTACGTTTCTGGGAGTCACCATCACAGAGGACCTCTCCTGGGATGACAATACCTCGGTGGTAGTAGGCAAAGCACAATAACACCTCTATTTTCTGAGACGAGAGCTAACCTCTCCCAGAAGCTGTTGGTCAACTTTTACAGATGCATCTTAACTAACTGCATGACAGACTGGTACAACAGCTGCACCAAAACCACCAGAAAAGCTCTGCAGGAGGTCATAAGAATGGCACAGGACATTTTTGGCATTGAACTGCTTTCACATCTATACAAGAGTCGCTGTGTGAAAAAGGCTGAAAGCATCATCAAGGACATCACTTATCCTGGTCATAACTTCTTTAGGCTTCTTCCATCAGGCTGGCTCTTCAGATCAATTCATACATGCACAAAAAGACTAATATTTTTTCCCAACTGCCTAGTTCTGTTGGATCCTGATATTTCATCAGTCTGGGATGCCTTTTTAACGGAATGTGTACAATAAGTTATGTTGGTAATGTATAATATACTGTTTACTAATATGTACAATAATAATGTATGCTGCTGTACACCTATGCAATAATAATCCATCTTGGTTACTGTATATGGCATCTTGATATATTTTTAATATATTTTGTATGATTATTATGTTTTTAACTTTTATTTTGTATTTATTCATTGTACTGTTATCTATTTGATCTATTTGCACCTTTGGGTTACAAAATTAATTTTGTTGTGTTACATAATGACAATAAAGTTCTTGATTGATTGAGAGTGAGACTCCATAATGGAATAGATAACTGAACTGTTATTAATGCAAAGTATTATAGTAAAGAAGAATATAAATAATCACCAAAAGAAAATGCAGTTCCTTCCTTGTGTCCAGCATCATGAAGGAAAAAAAAAAAGCAAGCCCAAACCTTTCGGATGTAACCTTCTCTGCGGAGCATTTCAGCTTTTTTGCTTACAAAGGCCTTTTTGCTGTCAAGAAAATGAATGAATAAACAAACAAGCCCATAACCTCAGCAAATTACACTCTAGAGCAACATCTTTGGAAAACTTTGTGGAAAACGTTGAGGAGGATTAATGTGAGCAGGAGCCCTGCCGCCTGCTGTCCGCTCGTCAGTTTTAAACTCTGCACTGGCCAGCGGGTACCACGCTGTGCCTGTCTGTAAGCGCTTTGCATGGCCTCCGTCTCCTTGCTTGGATAAGGCGGCACACTGTAATTATAGGCAGTGCGTGTCTAAGATAAAGCTGCCACAGTCCAGATTTCTCTAAATGCGAGAGCTATCTGCGGCTTGCACTGCAGCTCCCTCAGATATGTGATAAACAGGGCAGTAGGCTGAAGGCTTTCTCCAGCTGAGCCGCCCCGACACCTCCCTCTACAAAATCGATGCACCAAACATTTATTCCTTTGAGAAGAAAGCAAACCTTCTGAAATACGATCATTTAAGTCGGGAAGAGCCTGATGCTTTTTTAGCACCATTGAGATGAAAACATCCACTTTGCACCTGGTCTCACTGAACAAAATATTTTTAATATTTAAAGGTGTGCTAGCAGTAGTGACAAAATGTTAAAACAAGAAAAAAATGACACATTCATACTAAGTGGCCACTTTATTGGGTACACCTACCATTTATGACTCTCTTTGGCCTGAATTCTCTGAGTTCTTTAAGACATGAATCCGTCAAGGTGTTGGAAACATTCCTTACGAATTTCTGTCTTGATATCACAAAGTTCTTTTCGATTTTCTGGCCATACATTCATGCTTGGTACCACCTCATCATAAATGTGATTGAGATTTGGCAACTGTGTAGGCGACTGAAGTCAACTGAAATCACTGTGTTGGTCACAAAACCAGCTTGAGTTCATGTGTGCTTTGTGACTCGATGCATTATCCTGATGGAAGTATCCTCTTCTGGCCATTAAGGAAGGCACAGAGATGTGAAGATACAATGTATCATTTAAACAATGCTTACTTAAATCAGAACAATTGTGATGAGAAAGGACCATTCAATCCAACATGCTTATCAGTCCTACTCATCTTAGCATTATGAGGCCTAATATGTGCCAAGAAAACATTCCTCACCTCATTACAGTACCACCACTAACCTGACCCAAGATGGATTGAGGGATTCATGATATTTGTGCACAATTAAGACTCTATCATTTGTATATCACAAACAAATAAGATTTACGTACTGCAAAAATACATCTATTACTCATTTACACTTATGTAACAAGGCCTTAACAAACTCTTCTTTTGGTGATAACACAAAGCATCAGTAAATAGGTTATTCGTTTCTGTGCAGTGTGGCATTTGACATGCTGGTGAAATGACTTATGAATATGAAGAATTCACAGGCCATATACTGAAAAATGTAGTATGAAGACACCTCTCTTGAGACACCTCTGACCATTTAAACGTGAAGTTATTTTAGTAGGCCACATTGCACAGATGAATAACTACTTTGCCAAAGCGTTGTACAGTAAGTGTCATTAACACCAAAAGAAGACTTTGTTAAGGTCTTGTTATGTAAGAGCACAGCAAATGAGTAATAGATGCATTTTTGCAGTACCTAATCTAAAGCCCATCCATCCATCCATCCATCCATTATCCAACCCACTATATCCTAACTACAGGGTAACGGGGTCTGCTGGAGCCAATCCCATCCAACAGAGGGCGCAAGGCAGGAAACAAACCCTGAGCAGGGTGCCAGGCAAACCGCACTAAGCTAAAGTGTTACTGATAAATCTTAATTTTTTTCTATGACATGCAAAAGATAGTCATAATTTTGCATAAACATCGTGAATCCCTCAATACATTCTGACTTGGGTCAGAAATACAGGTTGGTGAGGATTGTTTTCTTGGCAAACATTAGGCTTCATAATACTAAGATGAGTAAGACTGACAAGTTTATCAGACTGGGAAACATTTCAACATGCCCTGTTGTCCACATGTAGTTATTACATTTTTACTTTAGGTTCACAGTTCTCTTCATACCCTGGCAGGAATGGCACCCGGTATGTTTTTCCACTGTTGTCATCCGTCATCTTTAAGGGCCCACATATTGTGTATTCAGAGAAGATCGTCTGTACACCACAGTTGTAAAAGAGCTCTTATTTTAGAATTTGTAGCCATTCTGTTAGCTTAAACAAGTCTGGCACGCTTCCCTGTACTCTCTTATTAAAAAGGTGTTTTTGCCAATAGAACTGCCTCTTACCGAATGTTTTTTGTTTATCTCGCCATTCTTTGTAAATTTGACTTCAGTACATGAAAATCCCAGAACTGTGGCTGTTCAGAGATACTGAAACCATAATGTTTGCCAGTAACAATCATATGGCTGTCAAAGATGCTTATATCATGTCTTCACATTCTAATTTCTGCTGAAACAACAACTAAATGGCTATACTTCAATACACATTGAGCTTTAGCCACATGCTTGGTTGTTTGAAAGAGTTGTTAATTTGACTTAATAGGCCACTGACACACACACATACATGCACACACACACACACACAGATATACAATATATATATACACAGTATATATTCTGAAGGCTAGGGGGTGCCATAGAGTACCAAACCCCAACCATGAATGCTCAAACACAGTCCCGGGTTCAAATAAAGGAGGTTTTATTAGAAATACCTTGAACAAACAAATAAATGTTTTCTCTTTTTTCCTTCTCTTTCTCCCTCTCCCCACTGCACTGCTACTCCTCCAGTCGTGTGTTGCCCATCTCCGCTCTCAGCTCCAATTTGCCTGGACAAGGCAGCATGCTCTCTTTTATTGAGGATCCAAGAGTACTTCCAGGTTATGAGAAAGGCAGGGAGGGCCTTCCTCGAAAGCCCCCTCTGTCATCCACCAGGGATCCCTACAGGGCTGCTCCTCTGGACTCCAGCTCTCATTCAGTCCTGCAGGTGTCCAAACTGGGACTCTATATGAGGGACATGGCCACCTATTAAAGTGGGAGAGGAACTGCTCACTGCTGTGATCTCCTGCCAGTTATTGTATTCTTTGGGCATCCCATCCAGTAGGGGGATCATATTACATCCCGACCAGGTATTGTACCTATTTAGCCCATCCTTCCATCAAGGTATTCCGGCTGGGTAAAGACCCCTGCTCCTCCTTCCTGGGCAGGACAGCCAAACATCTTTGGGAAATGTACTATATATATATATATATATATATATATATATATATATATATATATATATATATATATATATATATATATATATATATATATATATATATATATATATATATATATATATATATATATATATATATATATATATTCACATTCAAAAACAAGAAAAGGTTTGGGGGGCAGCCACCCATATATTTGAAATAGACTGCCAAAGATGAGGGTTTGGATCAATAAATGAAAAGGTCTAGACAGACATCAATCCAAAACAGAGCAGTTTAAACAGAGAAAACATGGCGGTTTTAAAGTCAGGCAGGGAAAATGATATCATTCTGCCAGGAACCGGAAGTGATGTCTCCTGGACCGGAACCAGAAGTGATGTTATCGAGCCCAGGACTGGAAGTGACATCATAAATTCCAGGCAGAATTTCCCATGGTTGGTCTGGAGATGAAAAAGAGGAAGGATCAGTGCACTCCACCACCCCCTGGACTGGCATGGAATTATCCCTTTTTGAGCCCTTTAGTTGCCTGCCATGCACAAGTCTGTGACAGTATATATACTGTATATATATATATATATATATATATATATATATATATATATATATATATATACAGTATATATATATATATGTATACATTTATACAGTCTGTGAAAGTAAAGAGTTTGTGAACTCCTAGGAATTATCTATATTTATGTCTAATTCCCATATAAAACATGGTCATATCTTCATGTCAGTCACAATAATGAACAAACACAGTCTCCTATAACTAAAGATACACAGATTTTCAGAGAATTTTTGAATATATTGAATAATTAATTCAAACTGTGAAACTGAAAGTTGGAAAAAGTAAGTGAACCCTAAGCTAATGACTTTTTAAAAAGCTCATTGTAGTCAGAATTTAGCACACCTGGAGTCCATTTAATGAAATGAGTTCAGAGGTGTGGCCTAGAATTACTTTGATTGATAAAAAACACTATAAAGTTTGAGTCTGAGCTTTTGACAAGAAACATATCCAGATTGGAATCATGCCTCTCACAAAAGAGCTACGATCGAGAATTGTTAATCTACATAAGGCTGGAAAGAGTTACAAAGTCATCTCAAAGATTTTAGATATTCATCAGTCTACTGTTAGGCAAGCTGTCTATAAATGGAGACAATTTGGTATTGTGGCTACTCTGCCTAGAAGTGGGTGACCTGCCAAGATGACCCCAAGAGCACAACGCAAAGTCAGGTAAAGAAGAACCCTAGAGTGACAGCAAAGGTCTTGAAGTCATTAGAACTGGCTAACATCTCTGTTCGTGAGTCAGCTATATGCAAAACATTGAACAAGAAAGGAGTCCATGGCAGGACACCAAGAAGGATGACACTGCTATCAAAAAAGAACATTGCTGAATGCCTGAAGTTTGCGAAAGAGCCACTCTACGACGGTACTGGGAAAATGTTTTTTGGAGTGATGAAACCAAAATTGAACTATTTAGGAGGAACAGGCAGAACTTCATTTGGTGTAAAAAGGGCACTGCATATCAACATCAAAACATCACCCCTACAGTAAAGTATGGTGGTGGGAACATATTGATTTGGGCCTGCTTTGCTGCATCTGGGCCTGGACAGCTTGACATTATTGAGGGGAAAATGAATTCACAAGTTTATCAACAAATTCTCCAGGATAAAGTGAGGGTGTCTGTCTGTCAACTTAAGCTCAGAAGAGGCTGGGTGATGCAATAGGACAATGACCCCAAAAATCGCAGCAAATCCACAGCACAATGGCTTCAGAAGAACAAACTCTGCCTTTCGGAATGGCCCCGTCAGAGCCCAAATCTCAATCTTATTGAGATGCTGTGGAATGACTTGAAGAGAGCCATACACAGAAGACAACCAAAGAATATGGAAGAGTTAACGCAGTTCTGCAGGGAACAATAGGCTAAAATTCCCCCCGCACGATGTGCAGGTCTGATCTGCAGTTACAGGAAGCGCCTGGTTGAGGTCATTGCTACCAAAGGAGGGTCAACCAGTTATTAAATCCCAAGGTTCACTTACTTTTTCCAGTACCACTGTGAACGTTGAATGCGTTTGTAAAATAAAGAGATGAAAGAGTAGAATTTTTTGTGTGTCATTGGCTGAAGCTCATTGTGTATATCAGTACCTGTGACTTAGATGAAGATCAGATCACTTTTTATGACCAATTCATGCAGTAAACCAGATAATTCCCTTAGTGTAATTTGACAAAAATATAACAACATGTCTAGACTAACTCCACTGAACATAATATAAAGTAGCAGATGTCAGGCATACATCAAGTGTGTTTTATTTATACACTCAGGATGATGGCTCATTCATCAAAATGTTGCATTTTTTACCATTATTTTTCAAAATTTAAATTAACATTTTGAAATTAACATCTCCCTTCATTCTATACTATGTTGGCATTTGCTTCTGCTTGTTAACCACCTAGAGCAAAGGCATCCGTGGCAGGCAAGCAGTGTGCTGTAGTGACCACAATACTTCCAGATCCACAAGGCTTTCAGATCAGTCTTCACTTCTGCCTGAGTTTGTGTCCCTGAACAAGTCACTAAACCTTCCTGTGGGTCCAATTGGAGCAAAATGAGAAGTAAGAAATTATGTTGTGTCGTGATCTAGTAAGTCAAATTGCATATACAATAATTAATAATACCATTAGCAATCTTCTGGAAGTTTGTAAAGAACTCTACATGTCTTTTTGGTTCTTTTGCTCAAAGACCCACCAGAAAGTAGAACTCAAGAACAAAATGTAGAGGGCTGATATGAAGGTTAAGGAGTTTTGACCCACCTAGGCAGGATGAGACATTAGAAAGAGCCTTAGTTCCCAGTGTTACCCCATTGAGGATAATGAGAAGGGGCATTGAGAGGAAAATTTCTAATTTGGCCTAACAAAAACAGCAACTCTCAATGAGAAGGACAACCACAAGAGCCATGTTTGTAAACTTTGAGTCTAAATAATAGGCTTAATCATTCCTTGAGTAAATATGTTCTTTTGAGGTAAGGAAGACAGATCAAATAAGGTAAGGTAGTGTGGTCACCAGGGGGCGCTCCAGCTCCCCAATCCTGACACAGACAGACACAGGCACAAGTTCAGCACAACACAGGCTTTCTATTTGTGAAGAACTCTTTCCTAAGTGTTTCCCACCATAGAGACAAGTACAAATAAAGCAGCAACACAACTCTCCTTCTTTTTATATACGTCTTCAGCATCTCTCTCTGCCTCCACTCCTCACAGCAAGCTTTGTCTTCCTCCTCCCAACTCTGGCTCCTGGAGTGCAACAATGGTCTCCTTTTATGTAACACCTAAGAGTACTTCTGGTGTTCCATAAGCATGGTCCAGAAGCATATCCAGATGAGTCTGGAGCCCAACAAACTAAGGCTTGTCAATCCCTGCAGCAAACCCAAGCAGTGCCCACGTAACCCAACAGAGCTGAGTAGTAGAACTCAATGTCCCAAACCAGGAGGGCTTCCATCTAGCAATCAGGGGGAGATAATGCCCTATGCACACTTTCCTTCCCGATCCTTCCATTATGGAGGCTTACCATCCAGGTAAGGGCACCGGCTGTCCACCACAGTAGCTATACTTAATCATATCATTGGCAAGTGTTCATTAGCACATGCAAGTAAAATCTGTGCTGTATTCTGTACACATGACAACAATGTCCTATTTTTATATGTAGCCATTTGTGTTGATCTGTTGAGCACCCTCTAGTAGTCACAGTTTGCTATGTCAACCTTTAATAGAATAATTGCTCTAGCCCAGCTGAGATAAAGTAACCCATTCTTAACTAATAATTTAGTTAATGTTAGATAACTAATGTTTAAAGACCCCATGTCACCATGTGATTTTAAATGCAAAGGAGAATCTATTAAGCTTTAGCTTCATTAGTAATAAAAAGTAATGAAGTTGACTTGTCTGAATATAGATGACATAGAGAAAAACAGTTTTTAATGGTACAATAAAAAACATTTATAGCAATAATACTCAAAAAGAGCAGAAAAAGGGGTTGGGTCCAAGCTAGAAAAACCCACCATTTACATGCCGATATTTCATTACATGGAACTAGCTATGCTATCCATCTGAGATGGGCTGTAATCTAAGTGATCAACGAAGACTCAGCATAAACATTTGCAGTACACCATCTATTGGAGTGTACTTTGCTATGCATGAAGTAATACAATTTCAACAGATGGCGTATCACATACAGGTATATTTGAAGTAATAAAATACAATACTGTAAATGTTTGTGATTCACTACCATTTTTTGGAACGACAAATGAAGTGCATATGTGTCTGTTATAAGCCATTTGTTATGGTATTTGTAAAAGCAGTGTTAATGTTTGTGATGCACCATCTTTTGAAATGACAGAGAAATAGCAACCTGACAGACACACAGACTCACAGACACTTATCCTTTTAATAAGGTGGATTGTGAGGCATTACACAACTCTTGAACAGCGTGAGGATTGTTGAAATGTTCCACAGTTCTGATGCTGCTCAGATGATGAGTACATTTTGGGTTCTGCTTCTATGTTGTCTTTACCAGAAGTGGAGGACTGAAGAGGGGCTGGTGGTGATGTCAGTTTGCGGTGGGACTTTCTCTATTCTGGGAACAGGAACAGAATTTACTCTTATGAATAGTACAGTATAACCCCTTCTCCCATGTACTGTACATGACAATATATTTATATATGGTGAATGCTAATGTCACTTTTAGTACCCCTTTTCAAATACCTGGATATAGCAGGTCTGGGGTCATTGGTGGATCTTCAGGTGCAGGTTTTCACATGAGTGCAGCTCAGATGTGAGTGTAGCTGTGTGCAGGAGGAAATATGAGCAGTCATGTAGCACTTAAGAGGGGAATGAGCTGATTAAGCGTTCAAGGCATTGGACTGATCAGTGCAGATATTCCTCATTAGTGCTCTCTGTGTCATTTGGAGAACGTACACTCACAAGCATATAAATGGCCTGAGGAACATAGGAGAAATGAGAGGACGGAAGGAAGGATGACAAGCCATCATTCAGATTTTCTTGCTGGAAAAGGTCATGTGCATTTGGAGTAATGTAAAACAAAACACTTTGAGGGTAACATATAGATTTCCTATCATAAACATACATGAGAACTGAGACTGTTGCTCAGTCCCAACAAAACATCTTCAGGCCCTTCTTTTCCACTTAAGAATTTATCTCAAGCGGATAAGCAACTTGTGTTTCACCCCTTTTTGGACGGAGATGTGCTAGACACAGTCTGATGTATTGTATTGTTAAACACATTCGTCAGTCATGAAGGAAAATGTTGTGAAGGATTCAGATATGAGAAGGTAAAGAGCTAGGGTCCTAGAATATACAAAAAGAAAAGCACAAAAAGTAAGGTGTTATATACCAAAAACAGTTAATTCTGGTGATTGTTCAGCCAGGGTTCAAACAGTTATGCTGCTCTGAGGTCCATCCTCTGAGGTAGCTGGTTCCAAACTAAATGCTGACTTCTGGTCAATATGTGGCTGATATGGCCATGAGGGCAGAAGAAGCAGAGACATCAGCGTTCTCCTAGAGGTGACATCAGAGTTCTTCTGGTGTGTGTTCCTCCACTCTAAAGAGGAGGAGTAGCTAGTACCTGGGTTACATCGTCAGTCTTTTTCTAGTGTTTCTCCAGACAGAGACCCATAAAACACAATGCTCAAGAGTGCATACACTTACTTTGTATGTCATTGGCCCCAATGAGTCAAGCACTTAACGGACAACAAATGACATGGAAGTAAGGATTTCATTGTACTCTGTACACATGCCAATAATGTCCCAATAAACAATGTGCTCTACCCAAAAGGAACCTGCATTTTATCTTCCAAGATCGCTAGCATTCAGCACTTACACCTTAAAAATGTAGGCCCAATGGGTCTAGATGACATAACAGTCCAATCACATGCCTATATAAAAATAAAATCTGGACCACAAAGGGAATAGATGGGTACATGGATATATTATTCATACCAAACATGTTACTCTAATATTAATTTTCCTAGTAATTATGATCACAAATCTGTTAAATGTATTCAATATGACATGTAAGGACCTGGTTGTGCTTTCTTGGAAAGCGCCTCAGTCTTTTGACTTCATATATTCAAAAACTGACTTAATTTATTTTGGATTTGACTTTATACATTAAAAATGGACTACATATATATTCAAATTTGTCTTTAGTCACCCCCTTCAGCACTAACTATTACCAATTCATACATATCTCAACTCTTTCAAATTCACAGAGGTGCTAGGCAAGGAAGAACTTTATACCCTCTTCTTTTCAGCCTCTCACTCAAGCCTTTGGCCATTTCTCTCAGCAAAGCAGACTTAATTACTCCCTATAAATACAAATGGCAGGCCCACAGAAAATGTCTTTATCCTGGTTTTCCCAAGTAATACTACCATCAGATCTACACCATATGCACAGCTAGTTCAGTGCTTACAAACTTGTTTCAAAATGCACACTTAACTGGTCCAAATTTGTCCTTTACATTACCTCTATCAAGACATTTCTCTGCTTTCTTCCATCCATGCCACAAATTCATTTCATATCTCATTTCTATGGATGACAAGACGTGCTATATTAAGCCATCTACCCTAATGTGATTCAGGACAGATGGGAAAAGTGCCTCCTTCAGACTTGGAGCTATGTCACAGGGTGTAAAATCTTAGACCTATCTGAAGAATGGCTCAGCTACTCTTCCAATCCTCCATTTTGGCTCCAGTCAAACATAGGCTTGCCCGGTTCCCTACATACTGAATTCTTCTTACGAATAAACTCCCTTCTGTCTAACTCTGGTCACACTTAAGTTCCATCCCCATTTGGAATTTACCTACTCCTATTTTTTAAATTAAAGCCCTTGCAATCGGAGGGTGCCCCAACTTCTTTTCACCTTGGTGTCTTTTAGGTATTAACACCTTGGAAGATGTGTTTCATTATTCGGGACCCCAGATGTTCTAGGCACTATGATCCAGGTTCTCTATCCCTTCCTCTTCTTTTATTTCTTTTATGTTCTACTGAGATCAGTTCTTGAGACATTTAGTATTTCGCTTTCCATCCCCATTTCTCCTCATTATCATTTTTTTTATCTTTTTCTCAAAGATCTTATTACATTAAAAAACAGTTGACACTTTGTTTACTGCATTGTGCAATGCCTTTAACAAGCTCTTGGCTTTATATTCGATGTGGCAACACAATCTCCCATCTTCCATTACCTTATTCTGGAATACCATCTTTACTAATATCACTCTGTACTCTAAGAACCCCAACCACCAGAATACTTTGTTTAATTTTGTCCATCATTTAAACCTTACCCCTCACAAATGTTTTGCAATGAGTGTGTGTACTGACTCCCTTTGTCACTTCTGATCACAAAAGGTACCTGGAACTTTTCTCCACATGTTTTGGGACTGTCCCTCTGTTATTCATTACCAGATTTTTGTCTCAACCTCTCTTTTATCGATCCTCTTTTTCCAGTTACTCTCTTATTCCATATATTCCTTCTCCTCAACCTTGGCATGCTCTCTTTTAATCTAATTTGGGCAGAGGTTGTTTTTTCTGGTTACCATCACTGCCCCTCTTCCTTTCTTTAATGACTCTTGAAAAATATTTTTCTGAAATGTTTTTGCTCTTAAGCACTTGATGCTGAGGATCAATGGATTGTATGGCCCCAACATCAAGATCAGTCAACCATCTTGTGAGTGGCTGGATGGCAGTTGATGATGGGAGCTTAACCCTTAAGTTTAATTTTCATTTTCAGGCTGTCTGCGGACCACTACCCTCTTTGATTTCTCACATAGGCTCCATATACTCATTTCTTCTGTCCATGTATAATCTTGTTCCTCACAGGAAAGAGGTGAGGATCATGATGAGTTATTTTATAATTCCTGTTTCTTTATTTTTTCTTTTACTCTGTTAAAAAATTGGATCACAAAAACATATTGAAACTCTATGTGCTTTACATTTGAGCTCCTATATTCAGTATTCAAACTTTATATTTCAAGTCTGAGTTTTCATTATGCAAGGGGCTGTCAAGAAGCAACCACAAATTTAAGAATAACACCAAAGAAGACCAACTGGTTTATTAAAACCTAAATACATATGGGAAAGGTAACACTAAATGAACAACAGTAACAATAATAATAATAAGAATTAATAACAAAATAAAAATCCTTAAGCAGCGGACAGCTCCTGCAGGGTGAATAACCCACTTTAAAATCATAAAAGCACTTCTTCCTGCCATTTCCTGTCATATGAACCACACTGGACTCTCTTCCTCCTCACAAGCCCAGTCCTCCCATTCATTCCACTCCCAACTCTCTGTGAGCCCCCAACCACTGCCAAATTAAAAAAAAATCTTTAGAACTCCTCTGACCATTACTTTAAAACTCTCCTTGCAGTCAAAGTTGTTCCTGAACCTTGATCAAAATATATAATACATTAAAAAGGGCAGGCATCCATTAAGACTGATTACTACACTATATAGCAAAGGAGGGGCCATACATAAGACAACATTTCTGCTTGCTGCCATCTACTGGATTGGAGTGGTCTGTTATGACCCATTAGCTACCACTGCCCTTCCATTATAAACTATTCTTAAAATAGTAACTTGTGTAGATCTTTCCACTCTTCACCAACCTAATCTCCTCATTAGGGCATGTTACCATTAGTATTCCATTCATTATGGTGAGCACCCTCTAGTGGTCATCTTACATACATCAATAGATACATTAGGTCGTGCTTATTTGCACTCCCATAACTTCACAATATGTGTGTTTAACCATATCACGTGAAAGATGCTACATAAAAATAAATTATTTTAGCTGTGCAGATGTTAATACTCAAAACTGATAGCATCATAACTGAGGTAGTGTGTAGTGTAGTGAGTGAGTCCTCCCTATTAATTACAGTAAACAGGATCCTAAATTCTCTCTGGCGGACAGGTATCTGTTTTGTGTTTAGTGTATAGAAATCCTACTATTGATCTTGGGCCTGAACTTTCATTCTGATACAGGCAAGGCCGAGCCCATCATACTCAATATATACAGCGTTCTGTTACTTTCCAGTACACACAGAATTAATGTGCTTTGGACATTCATATATTCAGACTAATCTCTTCCTCCAGTTCCACGCAATGTCTTTCTTGTGAACACACACCATTGGCATGATTTTTAAATTTAAAGTGCATTACCCTAGAGTTGTGAAACCATGCTACTGTTCGAGCTGATCACTTTTGGCTCATGTCAGCACAAGCCTTACTCAAGCAATAACAGCACTTGAGTGTGTGAAGCTAAGCTTCAGCTTCACTTGTGTCTCAGTGCTCTCTGCCAGTGCTGCATACCATATGCTTTACTCCGCTACTGCTTGTGGAAAACTGAATTTCCTCCTAATTCATCACAGCTGCTCGATGTTTTTTTTTTATTTCTCAAGCCCGCATTGCTCCAGCAATATTTACGGCTCCCATTTGCTCTGAGTGCCGAGTGATTATATGCGCAATTGATATAAAGAATAGCGGCCAGGTGAGCGGCTGATAAATGTTATTGCCAGGCAGAGCAGTTTATCTGAGCGGGGGGACGACCAGATCCTCAACGATGAGGACCTTTCTCTGTGGAATTTATTATTGTTGAAAGAAATAAGAAATATATCTTCCAGGAGACCAACAAGTGAGGATCTAAAACTCTCTGCCTCAGAGTGAAGGGGCAGAAATGGAAATAAGGTTGAGAAGGGGATAACTCCAGTGCTGAAGCAGTCAGGATGTAAAAATCAGATATATGTTTGCTCTTACTTATATATTCATTTATGGGATGAGATGTGTAGCGTATAGTTGTCAGTCATTTAGGCAGTCATCAATTTGTGTACTAGAAATACATGTAGGAAATGGGATCTAATCTGCGTGTCAGCTCTCTGAGAAGAAAACCTCACAGACAGACTTGAGTTACTTCAAATTTTTAATACCAGGTATCAGAATAATTAAGAATCCATCACTCATCTGGAATTTGAAGTAACATTTTGGCAATCAGGTTGGTACTAATCCATGATATATCACATACAGTGCCTTGTGAATGTGTTTATCCCTATTAGTGTTTGTCCTGTTTTGTCGCATTACAACCTGGAATTAAAATGGAGTTTTTGGAGGGTTAGCACTATTTGATTTACACAACATGCCTACCACTTTGAAGGTGCAAAATATTTTTTATTGTGACACAAACAATATTTAAGACAACATAAAAACAGAAATCACTAGAGCGCATAGGTATTTACCCCCAAAGTCAATGCTTTGTAGATCCACATTTTGCAGCAAGTCTCTTGAGGAATGCCTTTATTATCTTAGCACATCTAGCCGTGGATTTTTGGCCAAAACTGCTCCAACTCCTGCAAATTAGATGAATTGTATAGGTGTACAGTCCATGCAGGTTCGAGTACTTTATTAACTACAGAGAACAAAACCCTTGGGTTGTCATGGCCACTTTCTATTATTCTGCCATAGTGGATGTTCTTAGCAGCAGTTAGTGCTTCTCTGTAAGCTCTTTGGTGGTCACAGAAAGCCTGGATGTGCACGGTGAGGCCAGACTTACGCGACATTCTCTCAAGGCGTCGGCCAGCTGCTTTCATAGATTGCAATTCTGAATTATACCAAGGAGCTGAACACTTAAAGGAAATATCTTCAAGTCATGTCACAGATTCTCAGTTAGATTGAGGTCTGGGCTTTGACTAGAGGCATTTAAATGTTCCCTTTATACCACTCCAATGTAGCTTTAGTTTATATTTAAGGTGATTGTTCTGCCGAAAGGTGAACCTTTGCCCCATTTTCAAATCTCTGGAAGACTAAAACAGGTTTTCCTCAAGAATTTGCCCTGTATTTATTGCTATCCATCTTTCTTTCAGTCCTGACTGGTTTTCCTGTCTCTGCCGATGAAAAACGTCCCCATAACATGATGCTGCCATGCCATTACCATGCTTCACTGTGGGAACACTGTTCTTGAGGTGATGATGTTTCTCATGAGGGCCAAAAGGTTCAGTTTTAGTCTCATCTGACCAGACAGCCTTTGTCTAAGTGTTTGGGGAGTCTGCCATGTGCTTTTGGGCAAACTCCAAATGTGTTTTCTTATATTTTCTTTAAACAATGGCTTATTTTCATGCCACTCTTCCATAAAGGCCTGCTCTGTTGAAGTGGTCCTATGGACAGATTCTCCCATTTCTGCTGCGGATCTTTGCAGCACCTTTAGTGTTATCCTTGGTGTCTTGATTGCATCTCTGATTAATACTCCCCTTGCTCACTCTGTGAGTTTCGATGGATGGCCTTCTCTTGTTAGGTTTGTACTGCTGCAATATACTTTCCAATAGATTTAATGGTGGCCTGTGGGATATTCGAAGTTTGGGATATTTTTTTATAACCCAACTCTGATCTATACTTCTCTGCAACTTGGTCTCTAACCTGTTTGTAGTACTCCTTGGTCTTCATGTTGCTTGTTTAGTGGTGTTACAGAGTTGGGGGCCTTTCAGACAGGTCTGTTTGCACAGAGAGCATGCGACAGATCATGTGACACTTTGATTACACATACTCGAGTCAAATAATTATAACTTATGATGTTATTTGGTTGGACCAGATCTTATTTAGGAGGTTCATAGAAAAGGGGATGAATACATAAGCAACTTTTCAGTTTTTACTGGTTTTTTTCCTTTTTATATATATACAAGGTATTTTTTTTCATTCCATATCAACAATTTGGACAATATTGTTAAGTCTATTACATAAAATGCAAATGAAAATACATTTTAATTCCCAATTGTAATGTGACATAACAGTAACGTAAATGTATTGTAAATTAAAAAGTAAGTAATCTCAAGGTTTGATTTACTGGCATCCTAGAAGTGCTTCTCTGACAGTTCTGTGCACATTGTTACAGTCCGCGTCACCTTCTTGTGAGAAATGGGCACAGCAAATACCACTGTAAGGGGGAGTGAGAACAATGTATGCTTCCGAGTCTTATTTCTTTTCAATAAGATGAATGTGCATCTGTACAAATATGCCCAAATGGGTCACTGGGACAATTTAACCAGCTAAGCACTTTAAGGTCCAAAAGGGAAAATGCCCCTTGCATTTATGTGGACTTAGGTGGTCTTAAAAGGGAGCAGGAATTGCTGAAGTTTAATTCATCTAAGACAGCCGAGGAGAAAATAACTCTGATTTGTCTGGAGGCATTATTATGGAAATGACAAAAGAGTTTCCCGTCTCTGTTAATGGAGGAAAGACTTTGATTATTCTATTTGCCTTATGGGCCTTTTGCTTTGCAGTTAGTTGCCTTTGGGCGTTGATTGCACTCCGGAGATCTCCCCAATCTGCTAACTGGAGGATAAGGAAACTATATTGATGACTTGCTAAACAATGAATAAATCATCCAGCATATCTGAGTTAAAACTAAGTGAAGGTGATTATTTCTTTTGATGTTCCAAATGTCCCCTAGTGGTCACAAATGGCATGCTTGGCAGGTTGCCCGTAGCAACTTAGTCAAGGGAATGACATTGGAAAAGAAATGGAGAGGGAGAGAGAGAGAAAGAGAGAGCATTTCTTTATTATTTTGTATAGGGGCCAGGCATAAACAGCAATATGAACAAGACGTGAGCTTTCCAAACTGTGAGTTAAACAAGTTAAGAGTGGACACCATCAAGCTAGTTCTTTTAGGGGGACAGACATAATATCCTGAGAATTGATGTCCGGGGACAATTGGCAAAAAAAAGTTGTACTGAACAGCAACAAAATCTGCAGCTGAAAAGGCTCTTTCTAATGGGCTTTTATCCCAAAAAGCCTCCCCATTACCTTCAGTCAATGTACTTTAAATGGTCAAGGCTGCAGTATCTTCCTCAACTATTGGACAAATATGTAAAATAACTGACAAAAATGGGAAGGGAGAGAGAAAAACAAGATGAACAGAAGACTTTACACTGATAGAAAAATGAAAGATAAAATTGCTGTTATCAATTCTCAAGATCTTCAGTAACACAAGTTAACTGAAGCCTACAGGTTAATTTATATACCTGTATTGTAATGGGTGTGGTGACAGACTGGACAGATACACATACACACACACACACACACACACATGCAGGCCACGCAGGATGTGTAGGTTTGAGCTCTCAGACAGCCAGATGTATTTATTGCTTAACATAAGAAAACAGAACAAGCAGATCGCTAAGCCTTACTTCACCTATACAAATGTCCCCACTGTTATGGGCCACAGGGAACACAACCCAAAACAACAAATATGTAGCTAAACAGCTTGCAGCTACCTGTTTGAGGTGTCTTTTCCCACACATAAATCATCAAGGCTCCTTCCTCCTCATTCGGTCCGCCACATGCACCACATTGGCTGCTCCATCCAGCTCTTGCCAAACTTTCAAGTCTTTAAAGGTTTTCTCTATCTCTCTTTTTCTGCCTTACCCTTTCCTGGATATTTTGTCACTATTTCATCCCCGACTGCTAGAACATCTTTGACAAAGACACCTTTTATAGATGAATCAGGGGATGAGATATTGTTACTGTGTCTCTAGTATGTGTCTGTCTGGCCCGAAAGTTGGAATCGGGGTAAGGGCTCCACTGCCGAAGAAACAGAAAACTCGCTTAGCCGCTAATAACACAAGTGAGGCGAGCATGTCAGCAAAACGAAACCTCAAAAGAAAGACAAAGTTGCTTGGCCATTGACATTGGCAAAATGGTATCCCTTTTACTTTTCCTCCCGCCGCTAATGCACAAGTGAGGCGAGCACGTCAGCAAAACGAATCCTCCTAGGAGAGAGATGCCCAGTGTAGTTTCTTTCAATTACATGATATCTCTACATTTCAATTATTTTTTCTGATGATTTCAATAGTTTCTAGGAACCCAGGCTTTTTACAGCACAGGTTTACACAGCTAGTGATAATATAAATATTTATCTAAATTTAAGAATTCTTAAATTTAAAAATAAAAATGAAAACTTTCTTTGCAAAATATTAGACCATATATTATTTTGCTGTTTAGATTGAGTTATAATCTAAAGATAATGAAAAAAGAAAAAAATAAACACTATGTAGGAATGAGCTCCTTCGGCACATGGCCTCTAACAAGTTTGATCCACTACCACAGTATAGCTATGACCAGTGAAACTGTCATCACAACTTTTTAAAAATTACTGTAAAAATTACAATAATTCAGGTTTTAATTCCCACACTTATTTAATTTCCTCTTGCTTTGTGGATTTTGAGTCCTCATTCAAGTCTGGGCAAATTGACGATGGGCACAGTGTTAAGAACTTATCTAAGGTCATCAAGAATTGTTTTGTTTGATGTTGATTATTTTAATATAGCTTTTAAATTGTTATTTACAACATTATTTTTGTGACTTCATTGTATCCCCATTTTTTATGCAGTTTTTCTATGAGCACCGGATGGTGTAGTCCATATGGTGTATGACCTATGGTGTCATTACACTTTCTTTATAAAAGATGTTGGTGCACTCAGTAGTTTGTCTGAACTTTGCATAAGCTTGTGTTAGTGATGGACAGCTTAACCATTTACTGTACATTTACGATTTGTAGCTTTAACCTAATTTACATGTGCGTTTTTGTCTGTTTTTGGGGTTTTGACACATGGGTAATCCATTTCTGGTATTATTTAAATAATATGTCTTGAAGTTAAAAAGTTGCTTTTCATTACTGTCTTGTTTTTGTTTGTTTACATGCCACTTTGGGGTTGGTCATGTTACTGCAATTATCATACTAATGATGATCTAGAAGGTGACAGTATAAATATGGCAGCAGTTACACACTGCCTTTTATTTTTGGTTAAAAACTCTTGTTCTACATAGCGACAGGTAGCTTTTTGCCAAGTAGCTTCTAGCAGCAGGATTTCACCTTGCTCCTTTAGTTCCTTGTGACTAGTTTTCATTTGATTCTCCAGGTATTCTGACCATCACTTGCTATAGAACTCTGTTTCTTGCTTCTTAATCATTTTCCGATTTAAGTATGCTCACAATAATCCTCAAACACTTTGCATGTCCACAACAGGAGACTTGACTTTCATTTGTTTTCTTGCTCTTTTTTTTTTGTATTGCCCTATAGAAAGCCTATCATTTCCTGATTAATAAATGTACAAGTTTAATCCTTTGGTTCTTGTTTTTTGCTGAAGAAATTCACTGCAGTTAGTTGTGAGGGATGTGATTTCATGCAACCCTAATTCCTTTGCTGCAACAGACCACATTTCAGAGGGGCTCAGAGAAATTGCTTCATACTGAGCTAAATATTCTTGTCGGAAAGGAAGATTACATTTTTTGCTCTTAGCCTCTGACCAGGTGACAAAGGTGATCCATTTTGCATTGGTAACTAGAGATGATGAATTTGATGGAAAAAATGATCACCACTTCCTCTTAACAGCGAAATGACAAGTGTGAAAGTGGCTGGAGTGACTGACATAGAAGAATGAAGTTGGGTGGTAGTGGAGGAGGGTAATTTGTGATATTGAGTTGTGTAATTACTCGGCCCACATCATATGTTTCATCTCTGTCATTTCTTTTTTTGTTGTGCTATTTTTCTATATAGGGTGAAGCTGCAGTTATTTTATGCAGGACATTAATAATTGGAAATCAAAGGAGCCAAATGGAATTAAGAAAATCAAGCTGAAAAGATGACTTGCAATGCTGCAAGTTTATTTCTTTCTATTTTCTCTCCTCATCACATTTCCATTTTGATTCAACTTATTTTTGTGTCAGTATCCTCAGCCTAATAACTGAGTGCTCTGAAATGTTTTTACATAGAATGTCTTATCCTGTGCATGTTTGAAGTTAATTTCTTGGTCAAGCTGTTCTCTTTGAAGTTTACAGTACCTGAAAGAAAAGATTGCCAAAAGTATGTCATCAGCATTTGAAAAGATAGTTTAAGGTAAGTGCTAACCCTGCCATGGGGGATGCACAAAGCAGTGTGTTTCTTTCCCCAGATAAATGGGGAAGGTCACATCAGGAAGGGCATCCTGTGCAAAATTTTGACAGATCAATATGCAGACAACAATACAGATTTCCATACCCGATCGGTCAAGGACCGGGTTAACCATGGCCACCACCAGTACTATTAGCCAATAGGGTGCTGGGGGAAATTGGGCTACTGTTGGACGTAGGAGAACAAGAGGGGGAAGGTATGTCTGGAGGCAGAAGGAGAGGAGGAAAGTTAAAAGAGTGGGAGTAAGGGTAGGAACTTTGAATGTTGGCATTATGACTGGTAAAGAGAGAGAGGTGCATGCAAGAGACCAGATAGAAGCAGAATAAGGCCAGGTTTATTGGAGGCAGGTTCAAATTGTTCTACTATGGTGTGGATGGGAGGAGAAATGGGGTAGATTTTATTTTGAAGGAACATTATGACTGGAGACAAAGCCAGAGAGGCGAGATTACATTGGTTTGGACATGTAGAAGGAGAGATGCTGGGTATATTGGAAGAAGGATGTTAAGGATGGAGCTGCTAGGGAAGAGGAAAAGAAGAAGGCCTAAGAGGAGGTTTTTGAATGTGGTGAGAGAGGACATGCAGTGACACAGCAAGATGCAGAGGACAGGAAGATACAGAAACAGTTGATCCGCTATGGTGACCCCTAACAGGAGCAGCTGACAGAAGAAGAAGAAGAGTTTAAGGTAAGTGCTGTTTTCGGTCTTTTATGAGTGGTTTTTCAAAGATATTATTCCTGTGTTCTTTTGATTTATCAACTAAATGGTTTTGTCAGAAAAAACACTTAAACTCTTAAGTCTCAGAGAGGCATCTGTTCTAAACTACAGATACAAGAATCCCAAAAACAGAGCAATGTACTGTAATTTAAGCAATGAACTAACTCATTAACAACAGTATTGTTACAAAAAAAATAGGACCAAAGAAAACAAACCAAAACCAAAGACCAGGAGAAGACAGAAAACTAGAGCAGCAAGAAAATCTGAAAGGGTGGTGGGGAGCAAAGTTAAATAACACACAGACTTGTTTAAAAACCTGATTCTGCAATGCAGCAATGAAAGAATGCTTGAGACTGTTATGTATCTGTTTGAAAATGTGTATTTTATGTTTCATTGTAATTTTGAGTTATTACTTTCCTGTTTTTATGATGTTTCTGCTGGTTTCACTTTTCATTTCTTGTTTGTGTTTTGCCCCCTCAAATGTATCTCTATTCCCTGTGTTTTGTGGGTGGAGTTGGGGTTGATGTCATTGTTGCTGGCTACAACAACAACAACATTTATTTATATAGCACATTTTCATACAAACAGTAGCTCAAAGTGCTTTACATAATAAAGAATAGAAAAATAAAAGACACAATAAGAAAACAAAATAAATCAACATTAATTAACATCGAATAAGAGTAAGATCCAATGGCCAGGGGGGACAGAAAAAACAAAAAAAAACTCCAGACGGCTGGACAAAAAAATAAAATCTGTAGGAATTCCAGACCATGAGACCGCCCAGTCCCCTCTGGGCATTCTACCTAACATAAATGAAACAGTCCTCTTTGGATTTAGGGTTCTCATGGAAGGACTTGATGATGATGGTCACGTAGACTTCTGCCTTTTAATCCATCCATCATTGTTGGAGCATCATGAAGCTTTGAGTAGGTGGAGGTGGCGCAGGCTACCACTTCTGTCTTTTTATTCCAGTCAGAAGTGACAGCCAGCTGTTGAGTATTTTAGTTTTTGGGAGTTACTTAATGTAAGTATTGTTTTTTTCTGGATTATCTGACCTTATGAATTCTTTTTTGCTCTATTATTGGATTTCTGTTTTAACATTTGCTTTAGGACTTGTTTGGTTATGATTGGCTTTTAAACAACTCATTTTTTGCCCCTTTTCCTCTGTTTAGCTTTTTTAATGAAAATTTCATTGTCATTGGAAGGTAAACATCATTCTTCTTTGTGTAGGGCTTTTAGACAGATTTTGAGGAGTTTTAGTTTGTTTTGAGGCTATAAACCTTTTTGGAAATGCAAAGTCGGAGCCAGCTACTGGAGCTGGAATTAAGACCCATTGGGGCAAGGTCTTTTCCAGGCAAGCAATGGCCAGTAAAGTAAATGGGCAGTGACAGCAGTCTGTTGCTGAAGCTGCTTCTCTGTCTGGAGATGACACTGTTCAGTGGATGCAGTGAATTCTCCATGATTGACTGGAGCCTGCTCAGTGCCCGTCGCTCTGACTCGGATGTCAAACTGTCTAGCTCCATGCCTACAATACAGCCTGCCTTTCTCACCAGTTTGTCCAGGCGTGAGGCGTCCTTCTTGTTTATGCTGCCTCCCCAGCCCACCACCACATAGAAGAGGGCACACCCCACAACCGTCTGATAGAACATCTGCAGCATCTTACTGCAGATGTTGAAGGATGCCCGTCTTCTAAGGAAGTATAGTCGGCTCTGTCCTCTCTTGTACTAACCATCAGTGTTGGCAGTCCAGTCCAATTTATCATCCAGCTGCACTCCCAGGTATTTAACAGCCAATGGGGAGGGAGGAGAGAGACTCTAACACAGAGGTTTTTTGAGTCTGCATTTGGGAGGAGAATCTGAGTAAAGTCTTACTGGTAGAAGGTAGAGGACATGGCAGAGAGATGGTTCATGTAAGATGGACAGGTGAGAGGGAGAGTGGTTTGTCATACTTGGGAAGCTAGAAATTGGAAAAGTCACTTCTTCGAAAAAAAAAAACCATAAAACAGTTGTCCCAGACGGAAAGAAATCCTTTGATTTGATGAATTATTGTTTCTTTGACATAAGTTTCGAATAAAGAATAAGTTCTGCTTTGTCGGTGCTACATCTTTCAGCACTGCTCTGGTGAATGTGACAATATTCTTCAAGGATGGGCTTCCTTTAAGGATGCTGGGTCAGTAGGGATCAGACGTAACATCAAATGTCTCTGGGTGGAATTACCTTTGTACTGGAAACAGGAGCAGAAGTAAGAGTTGTAGATAGCATATTAGATTACATAATGCAGTAGTCCAGCATCTATAAGTAAAGAAGTGTATCATAATTTTACTTCTATAAGCCTTTCCTTTTATAAGATTTTCATTTACATGGAAAACACTGATCTGTTTTGATATAAAATAAAAGCATATGAACAATTCTTTAATTTTGTTTGATCATTTTTTCATAGAAATAAAAAGGGAATACACAATCAACAGGTCTTATATGTCCTGTTCAGTGCTAGTGAGTATAGTTTGGGCATTCCAACTTCAAGTAATGTCTGAAATAGGTTAACAGATAGCAACAATGAGTTCCTATGTGGAATATATGGGACCTAATTGCACAACATGAAGAATTTGCAGCTTAGGAAATTTGAAGACAACCTGGCTCTTTAATTAAAAGCCCACAGTCAGAAGTTGAGCTGGGTACCAAAATTTATCTGGTGGTAACACACCCACAGTACGGAGATGGAATCAGACATGCTGTTTGGACAGAGGGACAGTATTGTGGTACTTGAGATAGTTTACACTTTTAATGGCTGATGACCAATAGCATCTGATAGTTAAAGGAGACTATTTACTGACAGGTCCAGTGGAGCAGCTAGGCCTTTCTTTCTTTCCTGGATAATTTTTATTGATATTGATACTTTGTGCTGGTTTGGTAACAATCCTTTGTATGTAAGCTGGTAAATAAGCAGATTTATTTTAAGTAATCTCAGACTCTGGAGCATGGTTGTTCTATTTTAGAATTGTATACAGAGGTGCCCCTTGTCACACTGTAAGTATGTATGGAACTGTGGTATTATTGGATGGAGGATGGCTACAGCTTGAAAATTATAAGGGGTAGGATCAACAAGATATAAAATCAGAAGATATGAGAAAAGATGTGAAATTGTAAGTGGGCAAAGGTGAAAGACGGGACTGATAAAAGAACATATTCAGTGCACTCTTCTCTTTTTTTAACACTCCTGTGGCCAGAAATCAGATGTCGAGGCTGCGTGATTTTCTGAATAGAATCAATTCATTTCTTAACTCTGTTAGAGTGTTATGGTGTAGCTACAGTAGAGTTTTATTCATCGTGCGTTTCTTTTCACGTATTTAGCTTATTTTCTTTGATGCATTTTGTTTTTAAATATGTTTTTGTTTTCTTTTCCTTTTTTAGTTGTAGTATTATTTTGTTATATAATGTTAATTATGCATTTTTATTGGTCTTTTATTGATGCTATCTACTACTCAGGGCCAGCTCTTGGCATAGAGGTGCCACGACAATTTGGGTAGGGGCACCAAAACCCATCCAAATGCCCCCTCCCTTCTCCATGATCAATCTCCGAGGGGGTTGTTCTTAAATTTTACTTACAGTTGCAAGTGCACCGATTTTTTTATCGGGGAATGTCTGGCAAATTTGCATGCTATGACTAGCGCAATGATTACAAAAGGTGTAGTCTTTGATTTTACTTACTGATTGCCAAGGGGGAGCTCAGTGATTTCACAGCATGACAGTTTCCAAGGGGGAAGCTCAGTGATTTTACATGTGGCCTCATGTTTGGCAATCTCCAAGGGGGAAAAACTCTTCGATGTAATTTACAAATTGTGGGGGCTTGCACTCAAAAATGTCTAGAGGAGCCATGTACCTTCAAGCAAGCCCTGCTTCTACTGCATATGTGGAACATAGTGGGGAAGGTCATACTGATGTTACAGCATTGGGACCACCTCCATCCTTATATTAGCTAAGATTTCACACTGCATTATGGTCCTGACATTTTGATATGATTTTCCTGAGCTTCACCAAGCTCAAGGCCCAAGTTTACCAAAAAAACAGCTTGCTAGGATATAAATGCAGCCTAGTAATAAAAATCAGCCTGGCACAAACTCGACAACCAGTCTTCTTGACCTGCATAGGGTTAAGAAAGTAAATATACACATATAAAAAGAAGGAATGAAGGAAAACCGAATAATCCCCTAATCCCAAATACCAAAAACAAAGTTCCAAAAATTTAAATCAACAACAAAAGGCAAAAACCAGAGTCAAAAAGGCATATGCCTAAAAAATCAAACATAAGCAGATGGTATCAAATCTCAAGTCCAGAAAATTAAATCCTTTAAAAACAGAGGCAAAGTTCACAAAGAAATAAACATTTACACAATCAAAGATCAAAGAAACAGAAGTGTAAGCCATAATGTCCTGAAACTAATGTTGTCTAAGACCCCAGTTTATATAAGGCTGGAGGTGGTTCAACAGCAGTGACATCAGGAGAATCTGCCCCCCATATATTCCACATATTGATGATAAGATACATTGAAGAAAACACTTGAACATGCATAATTATTATTATACAATAAAATAAATACTAATTTAGATACAAAAAATACATATGTAAAGAAAACAAAAAATATATTCAACATATAAACTTACCAAAGAAAACAAACAACATAAGTAAAAAGAAAAGAAACTTGAGCCAGGGATAACACACTTGCTACAGCATAATACAGAAGAGACACATCTTTTACTGCAGGGACACTCAGTCCGATCCATCACTCTAGTGCCTACAAGTACTTCACGAGCACATAGTTTTCAGTAGCTCTTAAAGGCCCAGATCTTTCAGACAGCTTCTCATGTGATGCCAGCTATTGGTCTGGAAGGTTACTACTAGTCTCTTCCAGTTTTTATCCTTTAAAGGGTAACATGGTCCCAAGTCTCCAAACTCAGGGCCATGTGGTGGCTTGTCAGCCACAAAGTGCTATACTATCATACCTTTAATGGTATTTAGCTCTTACTCAGTGAGTCAGGTTCAGGTTCTATGTGCATGCAAGCTGGGTTGCATGCATATTAGTGTCCTGTGGGAGTATTGCCCTCTCCTCACAGAGAGCTACTGTCCCTTTTAGAAGATTTCCTTTCTTTCCCAGATGATGCCCTTCTTTTTATATTCGCCTGTTGACTTATATTACCTCTGCAAGTGTTTTTCTCTACCCCCTGAGTGCCATGGTGGGCCCCTTCCCTATCCTGTGTCACTTTTTCCTCCCTGCCAACACCTTGCCAACCAGGCAATCTATCACAATATACAGATAAGCCTGTCATCTTTAGTGTACTCTGACTACTGATTTATTGATTTGGGATTTAAGGGAGCCTAAAACTTGATCTGAGGTGTTGTGTAAATAGCATTCTGCTAATATTGCAGCCTAATCCTTAGGCAGGTGTGGTAACCACAGTGTCTCAGTCAGAGAAACCAAAAAATAAGTACTGTAGCAAATCAGTATTACACAACGAAGAAAAAGCAAAGATTCACACTCTTTACATGAATAAAAATGAATCCATGTATAACAACATCTTTAAAGCAAACAGTCCCAGTGGAGTGTGCGAGAGCTGTCAATAGGCACAGATCTAATTTGAACAGACGAAGCTAAAAACAGGATAATAATTGCTTTCATCTAGCAATGCCGTATTTAATGAGCGCATGTGCGCCTGGCAAATGTAATTAATATTTCAGGCCTTCAGATATATTTCTTGGATAAGCAATGAAATGGAAATGGAAATATAACACTTAAATAATGAACCTGTGCAGAACAACACAGTGATAGTAAAAGTGCTGTGTAAACAGAGTTACATAATTTATGCCTTCCCTTGCTCATCTCTGCTGTTCTATTATCGTGCACTCACATACTCATTTTTATTAAATGAGATTTTATTTTATATAGCTCCTTTAATAGTTAGCACTCAACAAAGATGTTCGCTTTGCAGTACATACTGAAAGAATGTATGCCATGTGCATATCAGAAGACAATGAAAAATAAACTAAGGGAACATCAATTAAACAATATGCTTTATACAAAGGAGCTACTGTATATAAGAAAGGGCAGAGCAGAATCTTTTTACATAGGAGACCGCATTCCTTTAATGTGGGCAGTGACATCCTCTACTGTATGTGTTCTGTAACTCTGCGATGGCCAGTTTGATTTTTTATGATGTGGTGTGATGAGCTGCTAACCTTACTTCAAGGTGGGGTTCACTCTCAAACCCTGGAGGATGTAGTGAAGGACAGAATAAGAAGAAAACTGGACAATGCTGCCTGTCCTCTCTCTGACACATTGTCATTAAGTACTTATAGAATTTTTCAACAGAAGTATGTCAAGGAACGCTACTGAGGCTCCTTTATGTCTATGGCAATACACCTCTATAATGCCTCATGGTGACTGCTCTCTTATCATTAGCCAAGCCAGAAGTTTTCTTCTTTTTAGCTATTCTGGTGTTTCTGAAGGGTGTAATTGTTTTGTTTTTAATTATAATATTTATTTCTTCAGCTTCTGTAAAAAGCTAAATGTCTTCCTTGGAACAAGTAAAGTACTATCTGTCTGCTCATGTGATGCAATAGCATATTAAGAACTGAGACTAAAGCTCCATAGATGGCAGGGGAAGAGAAACTTTAAGAGTTGGTATGACAAAGTTGAAAGTGCTATAATACCATAATCATGAAAAAGCCTACTTAGAACATAAGAGACAAATAAGAGTAGACCATTCAGTCCATCACATTAGTCTGCTTAGCTAATATCTAAGCTGTCTCACTTGAGTTGTTCATCCCCTTATTCTTTACATAAGATTATTTTACACACAAGAGGGGCCAATATCTCTTCCAACTGATTTTAAAATATTTTTATGGTCTCCACTGTCTTTGTTTCAGATTCCCACCACACTTTGTGTGAAAGACATTTTCCTGGACGTCTGTAGCCTGCCTCCTTTATCACTGATTTTGTTAGTCACAAAAACTCCTATCAAATAACTTTATTAATGATTTCAAGCATTCTGAAACTGTTGACTAGGTACTGGGCAACCCAATCACTTCTGATGTCAGGGATGGCCCTATATTCACTCTATGGACACCAAGCCAGACCTTGCTGTAGCTGGCCCCGGTGTTCCTACACTCCTAAGTGTGACACATAGGGGAGGCCAATGAGCCACATACCCCAGACACAATTGCACAGTTAAGTCCCAGTTTTCACAATTACAGTTTAACAAAGTACCTTTCCAAAGACTTCTTTTCCAGTTTCCCAACAAAAACAAATACTTTCCTTTCCCTTCACTCTCCATTTTCTCTTTACTCCTCCACTCCTCTCAGAGAAATGTTACCCTTCCCCATTCCAGACTCCGACTCTCTAGGACAAATGGAGTGCTCTCTCTTTTAACACCCAACCCAGAAATACTTAAGGTGCTCTATTCATTCTCTCCTGTAAGCATTTCCAGGTCAGTCAGAAGCACCCAGGTCGCTCAGCAGTTAATTCCAAACAGTTCCCCATGGCGGCCACCATTGAACCCAACAGGACAGGTATATGAGACAACAACCCTGATGCTACTCTGTAGGCATCCTTACCAGCACCCACGAGAAAGGATGCTGCCACACAGTGTAAGGGGTAATGATCTATCTATAGCTGGTATTTTCCCACTGTCACGTATTTTTGGAGGTCAGCAAGTACATAAGAGCTGGAACCTTAGTAAATGTAGATGGATGCTCTAGTGTATCTGCTGCCACAGTGTCCCTCCAAGTCCATGTTCTGGTACAGAGGGGGAATACTGCACCTCCCTTTCTGATCATCTTTAATTTTGGCTTCCATGCCCGGTAAAAGAGCAGGGTCCATCCTGACAAGGACACTGGTCAGTCCATCACATAAGACATCAATAAACTTTTTTTGTATCAGTTCGAGGAACCTTTTCCAAGGCTAAGATGTTTGCCCTGTATAGTTGTAGAGACATATGGCAAATTTCTCATCAGAATGTTCTTCCATTCTGTCTGTAATAATGCCCCTACCTGCAGCCCTTCCAGGGCACAACATACACCCACAAGATTTATCACATCCTGCAGTGACAATGTTATTGTATGGGCTTAGTGGTTTGTATTGCTATGGCACTACCCTCTCCCTGTCCCATTGCATTACAAGCTGTCTACAATCCCAGGACTGACTAGATTCTCAATTACAATGTAGACATACCAGTGCCAAAATGTTAACATAAATATGTATGGTTAGAAACTAAATCTGTAGTTAAAGTTCTTCAATAAGGGATCTAATTTATGAAGGCCTACAGTCTACTGAGAAAGCTGGCTTGGGTGAGCTCTCCCTGAACATTTATCACAATGTTACAGTATTGTACATACTAGTGGTGGAGTCACATTATGATCCAGTGTTGTCTCTTTTACCATTTGTTCATTAGCCACTGAGAAGTAGTGAAGGAACACAGATAAGGCTTTCGGCTCTACATAAGTAAGCTCATAAAATAATTGTGTTAAAAAAATTGTATAAAAATAAAAAAAATGTATAGAAATACAATAACTTGGAAGGTAACAATGTTTTGTCAACATAAGCCAATTAATCCCGTTCTAGATTTGCATATAGTAAGTCATCAGATTTGAGTATTTCATTTTAATTAATGTGCTTTGTACAAGCTTGAAATGATTTTGCAAAACTGTTGCAGTTACTAGATCTTCCTATTGCTCTTGAAATAAATATCTTTTTTTAAGATTTATTGAAAAAGGAAAGAACCCGCAAACTGGTAATCAGCCTTGCTGCCTTTAAGTAACCTATAGGGTCCATAATAGGGTTACAACATGAAAACAGAAAAAATGTACCAATTCAAAGAAAAAACAAGCCAGCAAATGACAAGTAAGCCATAAAGAAAGATGCTCTTATAAAGCACATCCCCTGCACTGACACAGTTCTGCGGAATAAAGAAGTGAGCTAGGCTGCTGTATTTATGGGTGGCCATTAAGCTCTACTGATTTTGATGTTCCAATCCATATGTCCAGAGTGTCATCAGTAATCCCAGAGGGTGAGACTCTCTAGCTGTGCTGCATGCACAGTTCTTGAATGATTAGGCCACTGTAAGGAGCCCCCTAAAATAATATTTACAGATTGTTCATGTGTCACCTTCAAAACATTTGGTGTAAGTGGGCATAATAAACTAGACACAGCCACAGCACCTGCGTCCCATGAGAGGAAAGAGAGAAAATAATCACAACTGCACCCCAACCACCTGACTCCTTTCAGATATGACAGACTTCTATAGCTTTGGATTAAATTACTGGAAGAAAGGAAACAATATGACCTGAGTTTTATCGTTTTGTCTCTCTCACTTAAATCATTCTCATTGACTTATATATTGGAAAGTGTTGGAAAACAGCCCATGACAATTCCAACCAAGACTGCTATAATTATAAAGACAAGTCAGAGGCTGAGAGGACAAGCATAACAATAAAAGAAATTAGACAAACGAGAGGAGACATTTCAGTCCAACAAGCTAATTTATTTAGCTAATAGCTAAGCTGTCCCAATATTTCATCCAAATACTTCTTAAAGGTGGTCAAGGTTTCTACTTCAACTCCATGTCTTGATAGTTTGTTCCAGATTCCCACAACCTTTTTTGTGTGAAAAATGCTTTCTGGCTTGAGTCCTAAATGCACTTCAGTAGGAGTGGCACCTTAAAGACGTTAGCCCATTTGAGGCAAATACAGGATCAGTGTTGTAAGGATACCAAGAGGTCCTAGAAGGTGCTCTAGTCTGAGTTCAAATGTAATTGCATAGCTTAGGCACAAGTTATTCTGTGATTGGGTTAAGAACTGTGTGATGGATGGCAGGCAGCTCATCCTGGCCGAGACATCCACGCCGCTAGATGGCGTCTTCCCTGCAGCATAGAGGTGCCCCGGATTCCCACAGGGCATCATGGAAGATGGAGTTTGAATTCACAACCCTGCTGATGCTGGGATTATTTTCCC
This sequence comes from Polypterus senegalus, assembly GCF_016835505.1. Taxonomy (NCBI): domain Eukaryota; kingdom Metazoa; phylum Chordata; class Cladistia; order Polypteriformes; family Polypteridae; genus Polypterus; species Polypterus senegalus. The sequence continues at coordinate 213,540,422 of NC_053154.1, read as the reverse complement.
TGTAGCAAGGAAATACTCCCAAGTCATGGGGATGGAAGAACAGATGTACTTCAGGGCTGAAGAAAAATATGCCTTCATTTGACCCGGAAGTGCTATTGAATCTCATGGTCAGAAGGACAGGAGCACTTCCAGGTCAAGGACTATATAAAGGACTATGGGAGACCCAGCAAGCGGAGCCAGAGTTGGGAGGGAGAGTGATGGAGCTGCTGGGAGAGGAGGATTGATTTAGTGTATTGTAATTATTGATTTATTGTGTATTGTGGTGGTGGATGTTCTTGAAAAGCACATTATATCAAAGAAAGAAGAAATTTAAAATAATTTCTAGTGCTTTTACCTGGTGTCTGGAGATTTTGTCTGTGGGGTTTGAGGAGCGACAGCACCCTCTAGTGTCACAACTGCCATAAATGAGAAGACCAACTGAGCTTGTAAATGTGAAGTGAATTGGGACTAAGCCTTCACCAGCTGGAGGAAAAGTGGCCAGAATTTAGAAGACAAGAGAGTGAAGAGCTGAGAAGCTGAGCATGATTTGAGTACTTTTCTGCTGTACTAGTTATTGAGTAAAGAGGTTTACTTAGGGCCAGAATGTTAAAGAAAAGATTAAATTAAACAAGTCCACAGACACTTTCTCTTGGACACATTGACAACAACAACAACAATTGTTTATATAGCACATTTTCATACAAACAATGTAGCTCAGAGTGCTTTACATGATGAAGAAAGAGAAAAAAAGACAAAATATGAATTAAAATTAGGGAACACTAATTAACATAAAATAAAAGTAAGGTCTGATGGCCAGGGAAGACAGAAAAAACAAAACTCCAGACGTCTGGAAAAAAAATAAAATCTGCAGGGGTTCCAAGCCATGAGACCGCCCAGCCCCCTCTAGGCATTCTACCTAACATAAATGACCTCAAAATCAGTCCTCATTGTATTCAGGGTTGTCATGGAAGAACTGGATGATGACGGTCATGTGTACTTCTGGCCTTTAATCCATCAATGTAGGGACATCACGGTGCTTTGATTAGGTGGTGGTGGCGCAGGTCGCCACAACAGAACACCAGAAAAAGAACAGAAAAGAAAGTAGGGGTTAGTACGGAATTTGGAGCCACCATGAATAATAATGATAATTAATTGAATATACAGAGCATCAGGATTAAACTAAGATGAAGCTATGCAAAAGCCATGTTAAAGTAATGTGTTTTCAGCAGTGTTTTAAAGTGCTCCACTGTGTTAGCCTGGTGAATTCCGATTTGCAAGCTACTCCAGATGTTAGGTGCATAACAGCAGGTAGGCCGTCTCACCACTACTTTTAAGTTTAGCTCTTGGAATTTTAAGTAGACACTCATTTGAATATCTAAAGTTACAATTTGGAGTGTAATGTGTAAGACATTCCGAAATATAAGATGGAGCGAGATTATTTAAGGCTTTGTAAACCATAAGCAGTTTTTTAAAGTGATTTCTAAATGACATAGGTAACCAGTGCAGTGACATCAAAACTGTGGTGATGTGCTCGTATTTTCTTTTCTGAGTTAAGATTCTAGCTAGGAGATGAAAAGGAAACTTTAGGTTTATACTACAAGAATAGTCAAAGAACAAGCAGTGGGAAAAATACCAAAATAAACAAGACAGAAACTAGGGTCAAAGAACAAAACGTGAAGTAAAATTTGAAGGCCAAAAACAAAACCAAAGGCTAAGATGTCTAATGTCTTTTTCCTATGTGATCACTAACAAAATCACTGTTGACATTATATCCAAAGAATGGATATTGATAAGAGCACACCATTACCTTTTATACTGGTGATGCAATTACATCACACATTGCAATGTACAGTAGATGTGTCACTTCATTCTACACAAACTAACATCAAGTCTAGCTCAAGGGCCTCACGCATAAACGGTGTGTACACACAGAAATGTTGCGTAAGAACATTTCCACGTTTAAATCGCGATGTATAAAACCTACACTTGGCGTAAAGCCACGCACATTTCCACAGTAGCTCATACCCTGTTGTACGCAAGTTCTCTGCTCGGTTTTGCAGACTGGTGGCACCCAGCGTCAAAGCAGTGCTACGGTTCCTGTGTGGTTACCCTTTATTTCTTAGAACCACATTTCTGATGCAGCTTGATAAATACACTGAAACTAATCGCATATTGTTTATTAGTGTAATGCATCTGATTGTAGATTACCTGTAAAAATATAATGATTCAGGGAATAGCCATAGTATTCCAACTACCATAACTGCTTGTCAGAGGTGCCAGGGGCGATGACCTGGCCGGGACGCCATGAAGGACCGGAAGAGGGCATGCGCCCGCCTTGGATTACATGGGGGCTGCCACCCTGGTTGCTTTCGGGGCTTTTGTGTGGCCAGGACTTTGGGGGTTTGTGGTGCACTTTTGAACTGTATATATTTGTAAATAAACGTGATTGTGGGTGAAATGAACGTGTCCGCCTGCCTGTGTCTGGGCCAGTCTCCACAATGGCGCCTAACGTGGGGCGATCCGTCTGTTACAAGACGGGGACACCTAAATAAATATTTTGTGGAGAACCCGGCGCAGCAGGGGCGCCCACATATGTGCCGCAGGTGCGGCGTGCCCAGAACCCCAGGACAAGGAGTCACCCAGCAGACCGCTGCTGGAACGCGGAGGACTGATGCTTATCTGGTGCAGGAGAAAGACAACGGCCAGGGCAAGAGTGCAGCAGGCTCCGACGTGTCGCCCAAGGAAGCCATGCCGGGGACGTTCCCTCGTGCAGACAGGATCCGGGAGGTAAGTTCCCTGCTTGTTGGCAACAGGCCCTGTAGGGCCAAATGTGTTCTTTGTTTTCAGAGCAGGGGCTGCCCGGATCCGCGTCAGAGGTGGGGGCATGTCGCTTGCGGGGCTCCAGCAGCGTGGCAGCAGCTACGAGAGCTGCGGAAAGGGAGCCGCTGCCATTCGGGAAAGCCCAAAAAGGCCACCGCACCAGGAAGAGGACAGCAAAGATGACCGCGGACCGGAAGTCCCACCCGCTGACAATCACGGGATTGGCCAGTGTGTCTTGTGTGCCCGCCAATGACTGTATAGAGGCGGGACCAAGGAATGTCTGTCTCATGCCCCGGAGAGACCCGATTGGGCCGGAGGAAGAGGCCCACAGGAAGTCGCCGGCGTGTGTTGCTGACAGACAGGTGAGCTCACCGTCGGCTAACTTCCTGTCTTTGCCGGCTGCTTGGCATGAGCTGGAGGCCTGCCTTCAGCCTGCGGAGCAGCGGTTGTTACAGATGCTACGTGCCCTCTGGGCAGAATTGCAAGTACTGGAGAGGAAGGCGGTCACGTCGATAGAAGTCCTACGGATGGCGACGAGACGGTGCGACACTGGATTCTTCAGCCGGAAAGGTGAATGGTGAGTACAGCCGACCCCGTACAGCATGAAGGAGACTCTGCCGAACTTGGCTGTGATGTTAACGAGCAGTATCAAGTACGCAGTTCTCCAACAACGGACGCGGCAGGGAGTGCTGTGCGCGAGGTGAGGAGGGAGAGATCGCAGGGGCTGGCAGGACAAGGGCTGATAAGTGCCCTGGGTCCTAGCGCCCTACGCTCCGAGCCCGCGGCAGTCTCTCGTTGCTCTGTAGGGACGCAGACAGGATCGGATCTGAGCGCTTGCCATGCTCAGATCCAGACCGTCACGGCGTCCCAGAGGAAAAGTAGGAATTGAGGGAAGAATGCCAGTTCCTCCGATACGGGAGGACGTGAGGCAGGCGGCTTACGTCTGGTTGCTGGCCACCCTCTGCAGGGGGGAGGAAACGACTGCAGGCGGTCCCGTTGTATTCATCAACAGGAGGGACACGGAACCCACGGAGGGGGTGCCGAACAGGCAAGTGCCAGGGTGCTGGTCGGAGGGGGGAGCGCTGCCAGTGCGTGGCACAGTGGGATGCCAGGGAAGGGTGTCCAGGCAACGGCTCTGTCCCTTTGTTTCTGTGTATTGCAGGACCAGACCCTGGAATAGGACCCGCTTTGTTGGGAACCTGCCCTCATGCGACGGCCGTCTGACGGGAGGACTCTCCGTTGGCGAGGGGGTGCCGCCACGACTGGCAACAGGCTACGAAGGGGTGAGTGGCTCCAACCAAAGGGGCACGAAAACCTCGGAGGGGATGCCGAAGGAGTGGGCCCCGGGGTGCCGGTAAGTGGGGGGAGCGCGGCCTGTGCGAGGCACAGGAGGACGCCAGGTGGTGGTGTCCAGGTAGCGTCTCCGCCCCTATGCCTGTTTGGAGAACAGGACCGGACCCTAGCTTCCCAGGAGTAGGACCCGCTTCAGGGGTAAGCTGCCCTCGTGGGACGTGCCGCTCCTCCCGAGTGGTCTTCGCTGGCAGTGGGGCACTGTCAGAGGTGCCAGGGGCGACGACCTGGCCGGGACACCATGAAGGACCGGAAGAGGGCGTGCAGCCACCTTGGATCACATGGGAGATGCCACCCTGGTTGCTTTGGGAGCCACGGGTACAGAGCTTTGAAGCTCCACCCTGCCAGGGGGCGCCCCATGCCTTTGGAGCCCTGGACCTCAGCACTTCCGCCACACCAGGAAGTGCTAGGGAGAAGAAGAGCAGGGACACCCGGAGTGCTTCCAGGGATGCAGCTGGCACCTCCGCCACACAGGGGCGTGTCGGCGGGTGATTGCCGGAACCCACCTGGAGCACATCCAGGTGATAATAAAAGGGGCCGCCTCCCTTCATTCGAGGCAAGAGTCGGGAATGGAGTGGACTGAACTGGAGAAGGGAGAAGGAGGCGGTCTGAAGAGAAAGGCATTGTGTGGCCAGGACTTTGGGGGTTTGTGGTGCACTTTTGAACTGTATATATTTGTAAATAAATGTGTTTGTGGGTGAAATGAACGTGTCCGCCTGTCTGTGTCTGGGCCAGTCTCCACATGCTTTAGCGTTGTTACTCTCACTGCACCTTCTTCTTCTTTCAGCTGCTCCCGTTAGGAGTTGCCACAGCGGATCATCTTTTTCCATATTACTCTCACCGCACCACTTGGAGTATTTATATCACTGTATTTGAGTGGGTAATCACAGCACCAACTGATCGGAAAGAGAATTATCGGAATACAGCATCAAGCACACGCTGCCAAAGCCACAGCAAAACGTTTCAAAGCCTTTCCTGTACGGACATCACGGTTCAGAAACAGTTTCATCCCAAGAACTATAAATGCACGCAATCATTTGCTCCTTGTAGAATTGTTTGTACTTATAAGTACAATCACCTCACTGTAAACTTGCACTACAGTTATAATATTGCACAACCTGCACCACTTTATAAAGCTCATATTTACATATGATGACGATATCATTTGTAAGATGAAATGCAGCAAAATATGTTGATTATATTATACAGATAAAACTTTAACTTCATTTAAAGAAATCTGTACTGTTAATAATTAGACATGTGAGGACACGGTGCCACAGTGCTAGCAAGGTCACGTATTCTTCCTCCCTGGCGCTGTATATTTGCTGAGGTTGGCGCGACACTGGAAGGATAGACGGATAGAATAATTAATCACGTACTATGAAGATATTTCAATGTTGCTTAAAAGTTTTGAAGAATCGTCGTTGTAAGCTTACAGATGGCTTAACGTCCATTACAGAGCTGATTTTGTGGTGATTGGGTATGTGGAGAAAGAAAAGTAAGGACAGGAATTGCAGGTTAGTACGTTTGAAAGAGACAGTACTGCTACAATAAATTATTTCATCGAAGGTCGCGCATGGCGCAGCAGCATCTTGTGTGAGACATGAACAATCACTGCACCATCGTGTTCCCATGTTTAATAACATGCTTTCATTCCAATCATTATGACAATGATATCACGTATACATCTCAGTATTTTAATTATCTAGAAAGCTGTAATATCAAAAATGTAATGGATCCTGTGTCCTGTCGGAGAAAGAGAAACAATGGAAGCACATAGAGCAAAATGAAGATCAAATACAAAACAAAGCATTTAACGTGCTACTTTAGTTACAATGGGATTTGAGAAACTAGTAAATTAAATGATTTTAAGATGAAGTTTATGATGTTCTGCTTTAATGACAAAACAAACTACGTGATTAAAGTGGAAATTTCGACATTAAAGTTAACATTTTGTGCTTTTTTACCACTGTGTGCCTATTTTTTTTTTCTCTGTACCCTAATAAGCTTTCATATGACACTCAGACAGTGGGATACAACTCGCCTTTTCACGGCAACTTTGATATGTGACTTCTGTTTTATTTTGGCACTGTGTGACTTTGGGAACTTGAGCTTTCAAGTTTCTTCAACACACTATGTCACTCAATCAACTTCCATTTGTTGATTATACCACGGTTTAAATCAACAAATAGTACGTTTTTCCTTTGCCTCCACTTGGTATTCGCTGAAATTCTTATATTTTCCCCCATTCTTTTGCCATTGCCTTTTCACAAAACGCTGACTTAAGGGCTATTTATATTGATTTGTATATTCAAAGAGGTGTAATTCTGGGAGGAGATGGAGTGGGACAGAAGGTGCGTGCACATGCGTTACTTTTCACACTGACCGGGATTTATGGAGCAGAAGAACGCAAAAGTTGGAGTACGCACAGATTCCTGCATCTGGATTTTTCTGTGCATAAGCACATTTAGGTTTTTGTGCTTACGTCATGTTATAGTGTGAATTCTACGCACGGCGTTATGCATGAGGCCCCTGGACCTTCAAAATTTAACTTAATATTGCTTTGGAACAATTAAGTGGATTGAACTGGTGAGTTTTGTTGTGTTGAATGGCCTGTTCTTGTATAGATAGATATCGATAGATAGATAGATAGATAGAATTGTATTTGTCCCCAGGGGGAAATTTGGATTTTCATAGATGCTCTTTAAATAAACAAATACATAAACAGATAGATAAACAAATACATATACACACATGCGATGATCTTGAAAACACACCAGAATGAATAAAATTATTAATTATTAAAATTTTTAGCTTATTCTAATGTTCTAAAAATGTCACCTGAATTGCAACAGACATCAATGATAACAACAACTTCGCCACAACAATAAAAACAAATATGAAAAAAAGGGGAGCTTGTGGGAAAAACAATGATGCTCTGATGATGTTAATAAATAAATAAATAAAGATTTTTAATATCTCTAATAAAGATATGTTTTGTGTATTTGAAAATGGCACTTACATTACAGAAGGAACCCAGTTTTATTAATTTGTCTAATTTATTTAGCACTTTTATATATATTTACAATTTTTTTTCTAAGCAGACACTTTTATCCAAAGCGACTTACAAAAGCATGTGCTGTGCTTTTCCTTTTTTTGTCTTTAGCTAAGGATTAAACTAAATACTTACCTAATTCTGAGGAAAATGTTCAGAATGTTTATCCCTCTTCGTGGGTACATAAAACGAGCAGTAACCTGTGAGAGTCTATAAGCAAATATTTAATGGGTATGTTTTCTTTCTATAATGTGGTTGAAGAGGAATAAGATAAAGAATTTGTCCATTTTTATTCCGAGGAATAAGATAAAGAATTTGTCCATTTTTATTCCCACTCAAGGAGAACAGGGAGCTAGATAAGCTATCCACTCTGAATAGCTTGTCACTACTAAGTCATTGCTATACTGAAATAACTTTGAAACATTTTAGTAGCAACACTCAATATGCCAACATCCAATTGGAGTCGACAAAGGTAGTACCTGAAGAAATGTCTACAAGATATCTTATTAAAGTTCTCAGTTTAAACATTGTACTTCAGTATTATGAGGTGGGAGCCACTATAATAAAATCATTGATTAATTTTTTATTTGTGTATAATAATTTGAATGGAAATTAGGTAAACTATCAATAATTAATAATACAGATTAATAATAATCTGTATTTGAGGGGTAAATTATATTCAAACAGTGAAAATAACTAATACTATTATATCCAAAAATGGCTATTTAAAACACTTGATGGTTCTGATTAAAAAAAAGGGGAAAGCCTAAAAAAACGAAGTTATTATAATTAAAAAATTGCTCAGCAAACAGAGAAGATTGAGAGAAAGGACACATGTGAGTGACAGAGAAAGAGGAAAGAAATGTTCTCCCTGTGTTTGACATTTCTTTCAAAGTGTTCACAGGCTTTACAGCTAAGCCTTCTCCATCAGTCTCTGATGGACAGTCTGTACAACTGGATGTTTTGTGTAAGGTGTTAGTGGGAGTTAATTTTCTTCCACTGGCCCTGTCTTGGGTAGAAGTGAGCATACAAGCCATTTTTTTTCAGTGTTGTATCATTCAATTTTATGAAACATTTCTTGGTATATAACTCTGTTTATGATACATGAAAATTCCTTGAAATGTAATTGAATAGTAGGTCAGTGATGACTACACTGCATAATATCCCATTTTGTCTTGATCGCACTGATCAGTGATTTAGTAGGCACTTACATCAAATGTATTGACTGGTGGTCGAAATTGTCATTTCAGATACAGCTTTGTAGAGACAGTCTTTACAGCATAACTCCAATGGAATGGAAAACAAAGTCTATTCATCTGTCCTTTCATTATAGAAATTTCTTAATCTAGCTCAGGGTCACTGGGTAAAAACTAAAAATAGTGAAATATCTTTTACCTTTTGAAATTACTGTAAAATTTTGCCAAATCCATATATGGACAGATGATCCGCTCTGGCAACCCCTAACGGGAACAGTCAAAAGAAGAAGAAGAACTTCTTAAACTACACCAAGATCAGGACAGATATATCACCCACTTCTCAGCCAGTTTAAGAAGTCTAAGGGAGCGCTCAAAAGTGGGAAACATTCATCATTTAAAGTTTTTTTTTCTCTGTAAGTATTCCTGTTTATTGTTGGATTTTTGTGTGCTTATATTATGTTTTGCTTCTTTTCATTGATTTTTATATTAGAACTATGTTTTGGGACTTTGTTGGTTTAAGATTACAATTCTGGAAACTCCTTTGTGGCTCTGTTTGCTCTTTTAGGCTCTTCTTTGTATTTTTTTTTTATATTTATAGCTATTTTGACAGCTCCCCATGTTTGGGTCCTACTCTAGCTGAAGCCAGCAGGTGCCTTAAAAGCCTACATGAATTCTGTTGGGCAGATCAGGTAAGCCTCAGGGCTGCTCCCCAGCTTGTTTTGATGGCCTCACCCTTCCAGATCATGACAGAAAAATAACATTGTCACTGTACAAAACCCAAAACAAATAAACATGCAGTAGATTCTAGCCTGGTAAACATTATTTTCATAAACAGATCATTAAAATACATTTAAATGCCAGAAGTAGTCCAAAAGGATTATTATGAACCTGGTCCTGATAGAGATAAAACACTTTTTCCAATCCATTTTAAGAACAGTCTCTTTGTAAATAAATCTCCAGCAATTATTTTCACTCTATACACTCCATATACTAAATCATAAAAAGGTCTATAAATCCAGCTGTTAGATTCTGGAAAGATATTCATTCACATACCTAATTTTGATTCTAATAGTAAAACACATGTATTTAAGAAAGTGAGAAATTGCAAAAAACAGCAATAACACCAAATCCATAATTCAAAAATTATTTTTAAAAAACAAACAAAAGAAAATTACTGCTATTGCCCAGCCAAGTTGCTACAATGGCTCACCTTTATATCATGTTTATTTAATGTGTTTGGTGCTTAAATATTACTTTTCATACTCTGTTATTAATTCTGTTTTTTTTCTGTGTGCATTTCCTTATTTAATTTGCTGCTGTTTATTAATTATTTTTCAATTTGGTATTATGTAACATTTCAGTTTCAAAGTGTTTCTTGTTGTCTGCCCTGCTTAATGCATGTAGAGCCTAAAGAATAACTTGGGCAGTGTGTATGCTGGCCCCAGCAGTATTTAACCAGAGACTGAATTGTTTCGGCATTATGTTTTTGATTCTTGTTTGGATTTTCTGGCTTTGACTCCCACATCCTCTTTCAGGTACTGTCTTCTGGTTAGCCATTTATTGGAACTGTTTGCTTTTAGAATTACCTTCTAGAAAACCTGTTTTCGTATGTTTTGCTCATTTTCAAGTTGTCTCAATAAATATTTAAAAATTAATAGTTGTCCATTTCCTTTTCCTGGACATTTAGATGTTTTGCTATTTTAAAGCCTTTACCCCATTTTGGGGCCTTGGCAGGCCAGAAGCTTTCCTGTTGCGTCTGGCTTTTGGCTGCCAGTGGTGGGGCCTACTCTGCAAAGCCAAACTAATATGAAGTTCTGGGGCCTCATTTATAAACAGTGTGTACACACAAATATGTTGATCATGACAGTTTCCATGCTCACATCATGATGTGTGAAAAACCTGGCATAAAGCCGTGCACATTCTCATGCCAGGTCAAACCATTGCATATGCAAGTTTTCGGGTTTTGTAAATTGGTGGCACCCAGCATCAAAGCAGTGCTACTGTTCCTGGATGGCTTCTCTTTATTTTTTAGATTCACATCCCTGACGCTACTTTATCAAATACATTGACATTAACCGTATATCGTTTTTTAGTTTAAGGCATCTGATTGTAATCAACCTGTAACAATATAATCGTCCATGGAATTGCCAAGCTATTCCAAATACAATAGCTGCGTTAGCGTTGTTTCTGTCAGTGCACCACTCAGAGTATTTAACCCACTGTATCTGATTGTGGTATCACAGCTGTACAGCAGCTGATCGGAAAGCTCTACAACAGATTGTGTCAAGAGCAGAGAGAATTATTGGGGTGCAGCTTCTAGCACACGTTGCCTCCGCCATGCACACAGTCTATTTGAACTTTTCGTATTTTCAGAGCCTTTCCTGCACAAACCTTGAAGTTCAGAAAGTTTCATCCCAAAAGATATATACACACTCAATCAGTCCATCAAGTGCTCCTGTTTGTACTCATAAGTATAATTGAATCACTGTAAACTTGCATTACAGTTGTAATATTGCACAACCTGAGCCACTTAGGCTTTCAAATTGTATATTTTACATTGTTTTTTTATCATATTATTATTATTATTGTTTTTGTTGTTATTTTACCATTTTATAAGGAGGATTTGCATATTGAATCTCATTGTACCATACAATAACAATAACGGATTTCAATCCAATTCAATAAAAGTACATATTTACAGATGATGATGACTGGCTTCTAAATCGATTTAGATTTCCAAGTGCCATCTTTTTGGAGCTCTTCATATCATTTTTCAGATGAAATGTGTTAAAGTGTATATCTTACATTATATAGATAAATGTTTAACTTCCTTAAATAATGTATACTGTTAATAAATGTATGGACATGGTGGACAGTGGTAGCGATGAACTGGAGCCTCATTCAGGGATTGTTCCTGCCTCACGTATGCTTCCTGGGACTGGAACGACCCTGGCTGGTTAGATGGATGGGATAATTAAACATGTACTATGAAGATAATTCAATGTTCCTTTAAAGTTTTGAAGAATTTGCGTTCTAAACTTACAGATAGCTTCACATTTATTAAAGAGCTGCTTGTGTGGCGATTGGATATTTGGAGAAAGAAAAGGAAGGACAGGAATTGGTGGTTAGTACATTTGAAAGAGACAGTACTGCTGCAATAAATTATTTCACCAAGGGTCAAGCAAGGCGCAGAAAGCATCTTGCAGGAGGCAGCGACAATCTCTGGACGCGGCACCAGGTCATCGCTACCATTGTGCCACTGTGGCCCCATGTTTAATACATGCTTTAATTCAATTCATCATGAAAATGATATCAAGTATACATCTTAGTATTTAAATTGTTCAGAGAGCTGCAATATTATGAATGTAATGTATTCTGTGTCCTGTCGGCATAATAAAAAGCCAGCTTAAAAAGCAAGTAGTGATTCACACACATAGAGTACATAGAAGAACACGCAGAATACAAAGCATTTAACATGCCACTTTAGTAACGATTTGAGAAGCTATTAAAAGATTTTAAGATTAAGTTTATGACATTCTACTCTAATGACAAAATAAACTATGTGATTAAAGTGGGAATTTCAAGATTAAAGTTGATATTTTGAGCTTTTTTTCTACTGTGTCCCTATGTTTTTTTTCTTTTCTCTGTACCTTTGGTTCCATATGACACTTAGACGGTGCGCTATGATTCACCTTTTCATGGCAACTTCTTTTTTTTATTTCAGGCACTGTGTGATCTTCTGAGCTTGATCAACTTCCTTTTGTTGTTTATATCACTGTTTAAACCAACAAATAGTACATTTTTCCTTGATTCCACTTGGCATTTGCTGATATTCTTCTTTTTTCCCCCGTGCATTTGTCATTGTGTTTTCACAGAACACTTAATTTAAGGGAATATTTACAGTATATTGATTTGCATATTCAGAAAGGTGTAATTCTGGGAGGGGCGGCAGGCATGTGCACGAGTGTTACATTTCACGCATCTCGGGATTTATGTAGCAGCCGTGCGTAGAAGTTGGCTTATGTACAGTTTTCTGCATCTGAATTTTTGTGTGCATACGCACATTTTGACTTTTGTCTGTATGCCATGTTTTAATTTGAATTCTACACACAGCGTTATGCATGAGGCCCCTGGTCTAGCTAATGGTTTTGAGTCCTGTATCCCTGTGTTTTGCTTTATGGTGGCAAAAAAAAATTACAAATTTTTTAAAAATCAAAAAAAAAAAAACATTTAAAAGAATGGAAACTAACAACTTATGATAACAAAGTCAAAATCCTAATTTCAAAACCAAAATGAAAAAGCCAAAATTAAAAAATTAATAATGACAAACATGAAGGCCAGAAGACTGCAAGAAACCAAAGGCCAATAGGGAGTAGAAAACATAGCTACAACTAATTAATGCCACTGCACTTGAGCACTGGCAGCAAGTGCTTAATATTAGCCTCAAGTACTGCAGTAAAGCTTAAAACACAATTACCTAATGTGTCTCACCACTACAACAAATAACAGCATTAAAATAATTAACAAAGCAAATAGATTCATTTACAATTATAAAGCAATTAACAGAAATATAATCTAAAATGAGGAATATGGAAAAAAGAAAAGAATGAAAACTCAAATAATGGCAACACTACAGTACAGTGCAAGACCCCCACATGAAACCATGTGACTTTCCAATTTTAATTTTAGTGCTATCACTGTGTTGTTTTGGCTGGTCATTTTTTTCTAAAATCTCAAACTTGGCCACACCTGACTCTTCTCTTGTCTTATCCTAAAAACTTATCTTCTCTGCCACTTGCGTTCTACTAAATAAAATTCGTTATACATCCAAACCAGTCATAGACCACCCTCATTTACCAGATCATGAAAAGATCAATATGTCTAGTTGATAAAGTTTTGAAGAAAAATTCTTCCATATTCTGTGGATGTTGGTCTTCTGCATTTAGAGTTAAATGTCATGTCTCACTGAATACTTTGTGAATTGCAGACCTTATTTTCCTGCAAAAATAGATTTGTTCTCTCAGCAAGAATTTAACTTCTGTTGTTCTTTTTGGGATTAGGAAAGAGACAGATTGGTGGTCATACAGGCAGGGTTTACTCACCAACTTGTTACTTGTCACCAATTTGTTAGTGAAAAGGGAAAATTATGATAGACAGACTATAAGTCAGTTACATAAGGGAAACCACAAAAGATGTGAAGAATAATAAGTCTGAAAGTAGGTGTATGACAAAACAGTGACCATTGTGAACATGCTCCCATAAATATACGTTCAAGTTTAGACGCAGAAAGCCATGAGCTAAACTTTATGAGCATGACTGTGTTATTTCATGAGGTTCCAGGTTTATGTTTATCATTATTATTACAAAGCTGAATTGACAAAAGTTAAGTATAAAATGTATATAGAAAAAGAAAAACATACAGTACCAAAATTACATCAATACACTGGTCCAAAATTACATCACTACACTGGTAACAGGAGCTTTCAGGTAAATGAGCAGTAAAACACAACTACCAACATAAAAGGTTTTTCTCATGCTTGAACAGTTTTACTTTCACTTTTTCTAATGTATAATTTTTCTGTTTAATTATTAATTTGTACAGTTTCATGGTCCAGTTTTTCTGCACAGATTTGTTGTGGTATTTGTTGATTCTCTTTTGTCCTGTGTACAAGTACTACCTCAAGTGTACCTAGACACCATGGGACAAATTACATTTTATTTTCATGCTCGATTTAACCATATCCAGTTTATGGAGAACTTTAATAAGTCTATGTTTTGTCAAACAAACTGAAAATCAACACCAATTTATATTCAAATCATAAGACCGGACATACACTTAGCAATTTTTAGAAATTATGGGCATGCAACGTGAAACACTGCACGATAGAGTAGCCAGTTGTATAAGTATTCAAACTTTATGAGCGTGTTGTGTTTGGTGGCCATACCATGACATAGGTGGTAAGACTTTGTATGTACATTGTTTTTCCCCTTGACATTTTGTAGTAACATTCAAAATTCAAAAATAGAATGCAGGCTTCTCAAAATGTCAACAAAGAAGAGAGCGGCATTATTGTCTCCCACCATACTGTGCTCTGAAACTACAAAGAAAAGTCACAACTGGACACATAGGTGGTTGGGAAGACATGGACAATATGATTTGTACATTTTTACACAAGAATTAGATTGACGAAATAAATATATGTCATTTAATAATGCATGTGTTTATTTTGGGTTTTTCCAGTAAACGCTTCCTAAGATACTTTTGTCATTGGCCATTTAATTTTATGTGTTTTGCTTTGAGATAGCTTTTAGAAATCAAAAAGGTTGAAATGATAAATGCAATAACCAATGTACAATGGTCAGTCACTACCCTACAACACACTGAAACACAATACCAATGATTTCTCACTCTTGTTATAATTGTTCTCAGTCAAATTCAATGTGTCATCTGGTTGACCTGCTGAAGTAATTGTCATTTTTAATCATGGTTTTTGTTTCATTCCAAGTCAATTGTTATTATTGTTGCCATGTACGTGGACACTGTGGTTACTGCACAGTGAACTTTGGAAAAAGTCAGCTCATGAGTCTGCCCACATTACAAGACAGCCAACTGAAATTTCTGACATGACAGAAATTCTTCTGATCATACTTGTAAGATATAATCGGGCATTGCAATCCCACTCATGAACCTGAAATTTGAGATGATTCTGAAAAATCACCCAGAAAATGTGAAACAAGCTTAAAATCATTCCAGAATTGCACAGTGTATGCCCGGCTTTAAACAGTTGTCAAGCGTGTAAGTATAGTATGCCTTTTATAAGTGCGACACAGTCATCTGTATGTGTTCTTCTTGCATCTTCATTTCAACCTGAAAGAAGACCCCTGACCTTAATTATTTAAAGGTCCATCACAATTGGAAAATAGCATCAGTTAGAGTCTAACTACTGAGGAACGTGCAATAGTGTGGCCCGACAAAATGATTTCATTTTGTACCTTTTCCTTTCTATCCCAAACAATTTCTATTAAATGGGGTTCCCATCTGGTACCTGATCTTTTACCAAACATTTTTGCTTGTTCATTTTACACATATAGTTTCTTCCTTTTGAGGGATCTTCATTCTGTGAACGAAGTAGCCATTGAAACACAAATAATTTACTATGCACGACTGACTTCACATATAAACCAGTGACTTAATTTATTTTAATGTGTACTAACATTTTCTATGAAGGACCTAATGTGATGGCAAGACGGAGCTCAAAACACACAAATATCCAAGAATGGAGCCCAACGCAATCCCTTCCTACATGCATATCACACAATGTGTGTGGGGCCTGTGACCAAAGGACTGATCTATCGAGAGAGAGATGGCTTCAAGTCATGGAAAAGAAAAAAGCAAAAGGAGGAAGGAGCAGCCTGTGCTGCACATGCAACTCTGTTTAGAAATCTAAAGTTATCCAACTTCCAGTAAGTCGGCTAATGTAACATCAGTTACCACTGCACTAAAGCTAGCAGTTTACTGGAGCATCATTAGCATTGTGTGTAATACTTTTGATGTTGAGTATTTAACAGATATAATCTGATGTTACTAACACATGGTTGAAGATTATTTATTACCGCCATACAGAGGTGAGTACCTACACACATTGTTAAAGGCTGCTAACGTTATTTGTCATATTAAGTGCCCTGAGTGTTGTTGCAATGAAGACACATTTATAAATTTCACCAACACACACAGGCAGTTCTCTGGCTCAGTAGTTAGTTATTGGCTCAGTTGTGGAAAAGCACCATGCAATCAACTTTGTCATACAAAAGTAGCAAATTAGCTCAGGTTAACTTTAATTGTTGCTTAATTTTATTGGTCACTTACATTACTGATTTCATTTTTGCATTATTTTTTGCCTGCTGACATTGGAAAGATAAAAATGAAATTTAGATTAATTCATAAATGTTGGAAATATATTCAGATTCATTTTTTAAAATATCTAAATATTTAGGTTAATTTTGTATTTACTGCATTGAACAAGTTATTAAGCATGTTTAATAGTAGTATTAGTAGCTTTTATTACTATTAGTAGTAGTAACAGGATAAAAATGGTTGTTTTTGCATTACATGTCACAAGTGACACTGTCTGCTATATTAAGTAACAAAGAGCAACAGCACATCGATACCATGGACAATTATTATTATTATGTCAGATTAATTAGGTGTTCCATTTATAAAGGAAACAAATCAGTTGGTATATTATTGCTATTGATTACCATTCTCCCAAGAAGAAGTTTGACTATGGGCCACGCTGGCAGTTACAGTACGCAATACCAATCACCAATTAGGGTCTGGCCCTTACAAAATAAAGTATAAACTATATGCTATTTGTGCTAAAAGAGGGGTAAGTGAAGTAAGATTTGAAGAGTTTCCTCACAAAAGTCTTAAAGATGAATTCTTGTTTCACTGTTTCAAATGCATATATCTCAGATCCAAAATGAGTTAAAAAAAACAAACTCTCAGTCTATAGAGTCCTCAAATTCAGTTAAGTTTTTTGATTCCAATGACATGGAGGTGACATTATAAATTTGGTTTGTAGCTTCTATTTCTGGCTTTGATCATCACAGGAGATAAAGTGGAAAAGATCCAATAGATTTGTAAGCTTGAAGTTTGTGAAATGTTCTGTTGCTTATCTGACTAGATCCAAAAACCTCTTAATTCATGATAAAGGAGATGGCCTTCATAATTACATGTTGTAGGCTCAAGGCCCTTTAGAGAAGTCTATAGATGCTGATGAGAAGCAAATGTAGCGCATCCTGAAATGAAGGGAGAAAGAAAATAAAAAGCAATCAAGAGTCTACAATAAACTGCAATGAGCAGGGGCACACGTTAAAAAGATTTATTTGTGGATTTTTTAAAAAGTGTTCTGAAAAACTACCATTAATTATACATTAATCACGAGGCGTGAAACCTAATTAAGAGGATCGGATCTGCAATTAGAAATGAGTCACCTACTGAGTTGTTTTAAGTTATTTTCTTAATTACCAGCAAGGTTATATCTGCACTGTTTCACATTGTGTATAGCAGGTGCGTCTGACATGGTGATGGATTGACCGCTGGGGGCTAGGGGGACGGATGCACTGGGATGTGTAAATCTTATATCGTCCCACTTGTGGGGATCAACTGGTGAACATACCACAGAGAATATTTTCTTCCTGGAAACAATGGTGGTGCCCTGAGAGGGAGATTCCTGGTAGAAATGATTCACTAATGAGCTAATGGCATTTCAAGCATTTTACACAAATGATGTTGCTTTTTTGCCACTGACAGTTGGGTAATTTGGTATGTATATCTGCCTTTCGGCTCATAAGTGGTTCATCATCTACTTCTAAATGGTTCGTTTGTCCTGCCAATGTCAATTTAGCCTCTGGAAAGTATCTCATTAATATCGCTTTGCCACAGCCTACTCCAGAAATGTTAGCATATCCACACCTCTTTCATAACTGTTGCATGTGATTTTTTGTTTGTCTTTTATCAGGAGCACCATTCTACCTACCTCGTTTCTCCTCTTTCCTTAATTGTTATTATAAATCATTAGCAAAAGTACAGATATTATATTTATTTTATTTCTTTCTAGCTATTCTTCACCTTTATAACTTTCCAATATTTCTGCACAGTGTTAAGTTTCCACCTTTTTCAACTGTTGTTCTTGGCTGTTGGGTTTTCATAAATTCCACCAGCACACAGAATGTGGTAATTTTAACAGCCACTTTCCCTACATAGCAATCAATACATGCAGAAGATGCATGATAATCATAGTAAAGTTGAATGTAGCACCTTGGGGATTTGAAGAGCTATTTTGAGCCGAATGGCATGTCCACCACAAACCTTTCCTGTTTTGGTGATACAGTATGTGGCTCATTTATACACACTTTATGCTAATGCAATGTTATAGTTTGTAATCTTTCCTGGTTAGAAAGCATGTGGTGATAACATTCCTTATAAATGACATCCTCATCATATCTGACCTTCCATTATGTATGACCCTCTCTTTATGTCCTCTCTAATACACATTTCAGTGATTTCTGTTCCCCATGCTCTACATACAAAGGGAACTGTTTTGTTCCACCTATCCCTGAATTACTTGACCTACTCTACTTCACTCTCCATCTGCTTGTGTAAATCGAAGACAATGAGACTTAGCAAGAGTCTTCAGCAGATACCTCCACCATATTTTGGATATCCAAAATTGGCCTAGTTATAAAGAACTGTATTCACAAAAATAATCAATAGAGCAAACTAAATGTCTTCTTCATCATAGTCTGTCAAATTTTTAACCCCTGGAAAGAGGGGATTAATCTCATGGCTTTGCCTTCTTTTTGTGGACAAGATCCTCGCTATTCTGCTTATCTCTTTGTAAGATTTTAGTTCTCTTAAAATGGCCTTTAGATTTTTGAAATTCCCTTTTGTCTTATCATGCTCTCACCCATATCAGTGAATAACAGTATTAGTAATTATTATATGGTGTAATGTGCCTCACAGATGCAGGGACCTGTGTTTGATTCTGTACCTGCTACACCACGTACACGCTACCTGTTTTCCCTGTGTTTGGGTGACTTTTTTCGAGGGACCCGATTTTCCTTTCATATCTCAAAAATGTGCAGTACTGATGTCTCAACTGGTGACTATAAATGGACTGTGTGGGTGACCATGCCCTGCTGTGGACTGGCATCCTGTCCATGTTAAGCTGGTGCCAGAATAGTCTCCGTCCCCTCATGAACTGTAATCAAGAACAAGCAGGATTATAAAATAGAAAGTTAAATGCAAAATTAAATTTATATTTACAGTATGTTAATAATGTGCTTTCTCTTCCTTCCTGTGCAGACTGGAAGATTGACAGCATTTTTTACCACTGATGTCAATTCCTGGATCTACCTCTTCCTTCAGTAAGTCCTCAAAGCCGGAAGATCTACCATCTTAGATTAGTTCTGTTATGAATTTGCATCTGTGAAGGCTTTACGTGCTTTTCTTTGCCATAAATCATTCAGTTATAAAGGGTTACCACAGTGGTATCCCAAATTTTTATTGTGATCTTTTCTATTCTCTTAAAATAAACATATGTATTCTAATTCAATTGAATCACATATGTCACATATGAGGTGAGACACAAAAAGTAACCAGATTGGTAAAAAATAAAATTTTTATTAATAAATGACAGCATTCTAAACATTGTCACCTTCTATTTACTCCTCCTCCCGATCTCTATACCTCTCCATACATATCTTCCATTGATTGAAACAGTGCTGGAAGTCTTCTTGCTTGAGGCTCTTCAACAGGCTTGCTGTTTTTGTCTTCATTTCATCCATTGAAGAAAATGTGTTCCCTTCAGGTCACTTTTGATTTTCGGAAACAAATAAAAATCACAGGGACCTAAATCGGGTGAATAGGGGGGATGATCGAGGACAGGAATGTTTTTGTCAGTCAAAAACTGCATTATGGAAAAAGCATTATGCGCTTGAGATCCTCTAGTGATGGGTTCAGTAAAATCGCATTAATGTTGGTGCCAATAAAGTCAATGACAACAGACAAGGTTGTTCAAGCAGTGGACATACTCGTAGGAGGTCATGATGCCCTCATTACTGACAAAGTGAAATCTACTGTCGGTATGCATTAGCTCTCATATACCTTTTAACAACATACTTTTGTACAGGCTTTCTGTAGCAGGTCATCATTCTGTGCCCTGTATGACAAAATAGTGAATTGTTGTACCCAGGGTTCACAATACTATGGAGGCCTTTAGTGTTTGTGATGAGGTGTGAAATGAATACATTACATTCCAGGTTCACATCTTGGAGAGTTTGCTTAATGATGTGTCTTGTGGCTCTTAATTGTGGCAAAGAATACATTTGTGCAATTGTTGCTGTGTGATCTGTTATCACCATCTGGTGTATGTTACATCCATGCATGTTAAACTTTCTGGTAGGTCTCTCATAGACGTCTTTGTGTATGTCCTTTTATCTTCCTATTGGTGCCACTGGCACATTACAGTGGGATCATTCTGTCCTTCCATAGCCTCTTGGGAAGATATGCCACCTTTCCCAAGACATAATCTGTTATGAAAAAGGCTTCTGTATCTTTTTTTATCTAGACAAAGTCTGAGGGCCTTCAGCATAACTTACCTCCTCACTTAGCCATCTGATCAGATATTCTGCTAAATTTATTATCACTTAAAATGGTATCCATAAATGTTATGCATTCTAAATGTGGTGGACTTTGGATAGAGAAAGTCTATACACTGCAATGTAATTGGACATGCTTACTATGAGCCAAATAATCAGATTGCCTTTTTTTTTATTTTTTATTTGTAAGAGAGCACAGAGAGAGACATTTGTGAGAGAGACAGAGGTTGGGAGCATGCACTGATACAGTGTGTTGTCACACCCCCTACACAGTGAACTACCTGAGGATCTCAAAATAGGGTCTAAGCACAGCCACGCAATGGGTGACACCTCAGCACCACACTAGTTTGAATGGAGTGGAACAATGTGAGTTTTTTTACGGTTGCCAGTCCTGCCACACCCCAATCCCCAGGTTTTTACATTTGGAGGACCTGCTTGCAGAGCTGGATGCAGGTTAACGTCACACCCAGAATGGAGCAACTGCAGGTTAAGGGTCTTCCTCAAGGGTCAAGAATGGAATAACTTCTGCAATTTATGAGATTCGAACCAGCAACCTTCCGATTGCTAGTGCAGATCCCTAGCCTCAGTGATGCCACTCCACTCTATTGTGTACAGCTTTGTTATAATTGTATTACTATCCTGACATAAAGAAACATTCAGCCTTCCATTGGTTTTTGACAAAAAAGAGGGCTTCCTAAACATACACATTAAACATACAAGTGATGCAGAAAACTAATAACTGCCAGAATAGTGATGTCCCGAAGCACACAGAGAAACCACAGTGTCACAGTATTTTTAAAGGGCTATCCACAAAGTACTCGTTAAAGCAAGAAGGAATGTTAAGAAAACTGACTATGTGGAATATGGACTGAAAACAAAAAATGGGAACCGGCCTGAGATAACCTGCTGGGCCATATCATATGCACTCCACCTCACATTCTGCAAACAAGCTTTTCTCTAATATGGCAGCATAAAATCACATATTGTGTTTTGTGATGGTCCAAGTCAGCTCCATGCTCCATGTTGCATTCGGCAGCATCTTGAACCCGAACTGTCAATGGTCATGTGCTAAAATGAGCTGGGCAAATGAGGACACACTCTTTACAGCAAGGGATAGGTGCAGAAAAGTATCAAGTGTTTTTTATTAAAAAGATCCAAAAAAAGTGTTCAACAGTTGTGGACTGTGCCGGGCAGTTTATCCCGGCCAAGTCCCCCAAGCCGCCAGATGGAGCCCTCCCTGCAGTATGGAGGTGCCCCTAAGACCAGCAGGGAGTCATGGACTATGTAGTTTTTATTCTCAGCCCTGCTGGATACCACAGGGGCCGCAAGAGGGAGCTGCAGGGAGGACCAAAGACTTATTTGTACACTATGACCCGGAAGTTCGTCATAGGAAGAGCGATGGACTTCCGGGATGAAGAAAAGTACTTTTTACCTGACCCGGGTCAGGGAATATAAAAGGACTGAGGGAACTCCCAGACGGCGAGCTGAGTTGGGAGGCAGGGTGGCTAAGCGTCTGGGAGTGGAGGATTGGTTTATTGTTATTGTTATTGGAGAATTGTGGAGAGGTGGTGCTTTGTGCACAATTATTATTATAATAAATAATTATTGGATTTTTATCTGGTGTCTGACGTGGTGTCTGAGGGTGCAAGGGTGCGAGAAAACCCTAATCTGTCACACAGTGCAAATAGTGCAGTGATTCCCATCTTCAATAAATAAATAAATAATCCATAAAATCATTGTTATATGTGGAGGTTGAAAAAAGCAATAAACAATACCGTAAAAATAGAGGTTTAAAAATTTGTGGAGCAGGAAACTGTACCTTTAAAACGTCACAAGCCCTGGTGCCTCCTTCTAAAAGCAGAATGTCTTCCTGGCTTACCCTCTTCAGATCCAGCAACACAAGGAGAAGTCCTCTGAACAGGCATGGCCAATGTTCTAAATCCAAGCTCAGGTCCCTACTGCCATCTGTGGACCTGGCTGGGCATTACATGGAACATCCCTTCTGCAACTCCCACTGCCACTCCTCAGGCTCATGCAGCAGTCCACACAAGCAATGGGTTACTCCAGTTACCTAAAGACACTCAGTTGGACCGACTCTCTTCATCTCCTTTGAGCACCTGTCATACGCTCTCCCTCTGGACTCTGCTTCTGCCTACCTGCCTTTGTTCAACCGCACACTGGCCTTTCGCTAACCTGCCTCCTCCACCATTCTTTCCATCCTTCTCTCCATTCCCTTTAAACCTCCAACTCTCGTTCTATCTCGTGTTCTTTTCTTTCATTAATTGTATCTCTTTCTCTCTCTGCTGTGCTGGCTCCTTATATTGGCTTGACTGGGTACAGGTGTGACTCTCCACTCACTCGGAGGTTTGAATGCAGCAACCGTCTGATCTGCTTGCTTT
This sequence comes from Polypterus senegalus, assembly GCF_016835505.1. Lineage (NCBI taxonomy): Eukaryota > Metazoa > Chordata > Cladistia > Polypteriformes > Polypteridae > Polypterus > Polypterus senegalus. The sequence continues at coordinate 213,517,461 of NC_053154.1, read as the reverse complement.
AGCCCGGGAGTGTGCGATCAGCTGAGTACTCTAACCTACCCTGGAACAGCACCATTAGATGTACTCCTGCACCTGATTCTGAACATGCACAGTATTGATTTTGTAAAATCTGCACAGTACCACAGACCACTTATCACAGTCTTTACTAGACAACAAGCACAATGACAAAAAGTTTTAATACTGCCTTTTTTAATATTAAATATATGCATTTCAAAAATAATACTCTACCCATAGACTGTATCTGGTAAAAATATCTTAAATCTCCAAACACTAATTAAAAAGTGTTATAATACCAAATGTGAAGGTCAAAACTGCCAAAATAACTTACCCACACATAAAAGTTTAATATTTAAAAAAAGTTTATTACTGAATTAATAAAAGAAAGTACTCAAACAAATATCATGATGCTTAACAATAAACAGTAAACACAAATAATTAACCAATGATAATTGAATGAAAATTATTCTAAATTAAAAAATGTATTTAATTCATTGAAACTAAGTGAAAATGTAAAGTCTAAGATTAAAAATACAAAAATTACAGATATCGAGACCTAAGAGACAAAACTAATAGGATGGTCAAAATACCACAAACTTCCTACACTAGGAGAAGCACAAAAAGAACATTAGAACAATCTAGATGAGAACAGGCCATTTAGCCCAACAAGCCTTGCCTGTCCCATCCATTTAATCCTTTCTACAATAACATAAAGTATAGTTTTGAAAATCGCTAAAGTCCTATTGTCTATGACACAACTTGGTACTTTATTCCATGTGTCTATGGCTCTCTATGTCAAGAAACTTTCTAATGTTTGTGTGAAATTTACCCCTATCAAGTCTCCAACTGTTTCCTCATGTTTTAAAAAAAGTAACAGTCATGATCCACTGTACTAATTCCCTTCATAATTTAAACACTTCAATCATGTCTCCTTTTAATCTTCTTTTGCTTAAACTGAAAAGGCTCAGCTCTTTTAATCTTTCCTCATAATTCATCCCCTGTAGACCTGGAATCAGCCTAGCTGCTCTTCTCTGCACTTTTCCCAGAGCTGCTGTGTGCATTTTGTAGCCTGGAGACCCAAATTGTACATTTTACTCCAGATGAGGCCTCACCAGTGTGTTATAAAGCTTGGCCATAACCTCTTTGGACTTGTACTCTACACACTGTGCTATAAAACCTAACATTCTGTTAGCCTTCTTAATGGGTTCTGAACACGATGTGGCAGTTGACAGTGATGAGTCCACTGCAACCCCTAAATCCTTCACATAAGGAGTACTTTCAGGTTTCAGAACTTCTACTGTGTATTTAAATCTATCAGGCGATGAACAGCACAGCTGGCAGCATCAGTGCCATAGCAATGTGGCTGAAGTCTACTACTGTATAAGGCTCACAAGTAACTGCAGCTCAGTTGCCTAGGGAATCCAAATACATTTGTGTTCTAAGCCAAATAACAGGAAATAAATACAATGCTATTGCAGCCACTGCATTGGCTGCTATGTCTTAAATAGCACTGAGGCAGTTCCCGAGCTGAAACAACAGGTGGCTCCACCCACCCAGGCTTAACATACTGGATACAAGTAAAATAATTAAAAGATAAGGCACAACAAAACGACTCTCATAAAAATAATTAATACACTTAAAATACTAATTGATATAAACATAAAAAACAAAATCAATAATACATCATAATTTATAGAAAATAATGAAAAATAAAACAAAAAAGTAATCCTGACAAGAAACCCTGGCTGTTACATAACATAAATTACTCACACAACACAAAACATAAACACAGAAAAAGCAAGGGAGTAATGGAAAAAGAAAAACAGTAAAAATAAAAAAAGGGACGAGGCAAGGTCAAATAAAAATAAAATAAGAAAATTTGAGTTTAAGATTAATTCCAGTGTGAACAGAGTGTTTGGAGTATCGTACACAGGCCAAAAGAGGAAGCTCAACATAGTAGTAGTAGAACTTCTATTGATTGAATTTGCTCCATTGTATAGAAGAGTGATAATAAAAACAATTAAATAAAATGCAAATTATAAGAAGGTAAAGCAATATACGTAATATATAAAACAAAAATATACATAAGTGTATATGTACATTTAAGTCATGATTAAACATTTGTGAACCCTTCAGTTAGGTTGTTAGAAATGTTATGTTTAATATAATGTATTATTATTGTTATGTTTCTAAATATCGTTTTTCAAGTTTTTAAATGGGCGTTGTCATTTTATAGTCATGGATGTGACGCGTTGTAGGGCAATATGGCACGCACTAGTGTGGCATTTGATGTTTACTCAGGCACAACTTAAATGAGTGCAGTATACACAGTGAAACATCTGAACATCTGGAAGAGCCTGCTGATGGGGGAAAAAAAATTGTTAGAGTGCCTATCTGATTTTGAATTTTGAATTGTGCATTAGATTATATTTCTAGTTATTTTTGGCTTTGGAGAAGGTTTGTTTGGCCTTTTGTGATTGTGACTTCTGCTTGTTAACTGACAATTCCCTGCCAAATCCCTCTTAATATATTAGATCACCTGTACCGTGCTCAAAATATTACTACCTACCATAATAGAGACAACAGTTTTTTAAGGAAACAAATTGAGCTTAAGCAGCAACAAACTAATAATTAATAAACAAATTAATAATGTTACTTTAGTAGTCAATATGATGATAAAGATACTGTACATACAAAACATGATAGTTAGAATGCCACATGAATATCCAAGCACACACACCAACAACAAGATTGCACTATTGTGTACTAATGGATCTACAAAATTGTTTAAAACATCAACTAGCTTAGCAGACCCTGCCGCACATTGCATTCAGCACTTTAGTAATTTTAATCCTGTAACTCACCAGGAAGTCTTAACTTTAATTACTAAAATGAAGCCCACTACTTGTTCCCTAGATCCAGTGCCAACAAAACTAGTAATAAGTGCAATGGATGTTCTTGCAGCCTATTCTAACCGTTATCAATAGTTCATTACTTCATGGCACCGTACCTGATGCACTAAAAGTGTCAGTCATTAAACCTTTACTTAAAAAGTCAGACCTAGACCCACACATACTAAATAATTATAGGCCTATTTCAAATTTACCATTTCTCTCTAAAATACTAGAGAAAGTAGTCGCCAGTCAGCTTCAGTCACACCTTACGCGTTACAATTTATTTGAGAAATTCCAGTCTGGCTTTCGCACTGGTCATAGTACAGAAACGGCACTAACACGGGTTGTAAATGACATTCTGATATCCTCTGATGAAGGAAACTCCACTGTAATTATGTTGTTGGACTTAAGTGCAGCATTTGACACCATTGACCATTCTATTTTACTGCACAGGCTAGAAAACGATGTTGGGCTTACAGGCCCCGTGCTCGCTTGGTTCAGTTCTTATTTATCAAATCGATTCCAGTATGTACAGAAATGTGCAGACAGTACTCCATCATTATACACAGAAGTTCAATATGGTGTCCGCAGGGCTCAGTACTGGGACCTTTACTGTTTTCACTTTACATGCTTCCACTGGGATCTCTCATTAGGAAACATAATGTTAATTTTCACTCATATGCAGATGACACCCAGTTATACCTTTCATTTAAATCAAATGAAGTTTCTCCGATGTTGTCTTTAATTAGTTGTGTTAGTGAATTAAAGGAATGGATGAATGAGAACTACTTGTCTTTAAATACAGATAAAACAGAGATGTTAATTGTTGGAGGGAATGACGCTGATCACAGCAATATTTTGTCGTCATTTAACTCAGTTGGAATCCCAATTAATTTTACTGAATCAGCCCGCAATCTAGGAGTTATCTTTGACTCTAGCATGTCATTTAAAGCGCATATTACAAAGTCATCCAAAACATGTTTTTTCCATCTTAAAAATGTTAGGAAATTAAGGCTTTCTAAATAAACAGGATTGTGAGAAATTAATTCATGCATTTATCTCTAGTAGGATTGACTACTGCAATGCGGTGTTCACTGGCTGTTCAAACTGTTCTTTATACAGCCTCCAGTTAATCCAAAATGCGCTGCAAGAATTATTACAAGAACAAGAAAATATGAACACATAACCCCAGTTCTTAAATCTTTACACTGGCTCCCAGTTAAGTTCAGGGCAGATTTCAAAATCCTCCTTTTAACATATAAAGCATTAAATGGCCAAGGTCCGCTTACTTGTCTGAACTTATCATGACTTACAAACCTGAGCACATTAAGATCTCAAGATGCCGGTCTGCTTAGGATTCCAAGGATTAATAAAATAACAGTGGGAGGTCGAGCTTTTAGTTACAGGGCCCCTAAACTGTGGAATGGTCTTCCTGCTTCCATAAGAGATGCCCCTTCAGTCTCAGCCTTTAAATCCCGGCTGAAGACTCACTACTTCAGTTTAGCATATCCTGACTAGAGCTGCTGATTAACTGTACATACTGCATCTCTGTTGTTAGTCATTAGCACTAAAACATAAGTAACATGATAGTTATATTTGAATACTAACCCTCACCTATTCTGTTTCTTTTCTCGGTACCCAAATGTGGCAATTGGTGCCACGCCCACCTGCCAAGTTGTTTGCCTGCCTATGGTAAAGTCATCCCTGATGGAGGATCACAGGAATCATGGGAAAGAGGGGTCCTTTCATCGGAGCAACGTTTCAGCCGTGGCATGGCCAAATGGGGAGGCAGCTAGATGGATGAGGTCTCCAGGACTCTAAAAATATCCAAACCTAATTATGTCATATCATCTACTGTTAAACTGTACTTCTAAAATTTTTATTATGCTGTCTTAAGGAATTGTTCTGTATATTGTATTGTATTGACCCCCTACTTTTGCCACCCACTGCACGCCCAACCTACCTGGAAAGTGGTCTCTCTTTGAACTGCCTTTCCGAGGTTTCTTCCATTTTTCCCTACAAGGTTTTTATTGGGAGTTTTTCCTTGTCTTCTCAGAGAGTCAAGGCTGGGGGGCTGTCAAAAGGCAGGGCCTGTTAAAGCCCATTGCGGCACTTCCTGTGTGATTTTGGGCTATACAAAAATAAACTGTATTGTATTGTAACCCTCTCATTTAATGTTCCCTGTACTGTATATTCTAGCCATATCTAGATCTTTGTGACACCCATTTATAGATTTACATCAGCCCAGGCAAAAATAAAATGTACTGCTTTCTTAAATAAAATCAGTTCATGGCTGACAGCAAATTTTACAAACATCAGCTTCTGCGAACACCTAATTCCATCATTTATGTGTCATCAGCAGTGTCCACCGTGGCCTGAAAGCTGAAGAAGATGCGCTGCCCTATTTACCATTTGGCTGGATTAGTGCAACTTTCTGTTCAATGATCTTTCTAGGAAAAGTATTCATTCCTGTCACATATTACATTCCATTTCCCTCTTCAGTCTGTATTGACTACCTGTCCATTTCACAGTCATCTTTAAGACTTGCATTTGCTTTCAAAAATTTGAAATTGAAATGCCTCTAGTAACTAACTGCACTTGTTTTCTTTACCTGCCATTTATAAATATATGTGGCAACTAAGATTCTCGAAAGCCTTGCTTCACTCTCAGAATGTGCTTATTCCATCTTTTAGAAACAATTTCTGGATCTTCATGTTTGTATTGGCTCCTTTGGTGTTCTGATGAATATAAACTGTATTGTTCTAGGTAGGTGGCTATAAGCTGAACATTCTGGGTATCCTTTTTTTCTTATTTTCATATTTTTATTTTAGAATCCCACTTCTTTTAAACTGTAACTTTCAAAATGGAACATCTTGAAGACAAACTAATTATGCTTTCAGTTCTACTCAGAAAACTTGACTCAGGCGCCGAAGCGAGTGGCAGCCTTTCCAGCAGCTCTGTGTATGACTTTATCTTTAAAGTCTTTATCTTTATCTTTCTATCTTTTTCTCTATTTTTCTTTATTTCACTGTTAACTCCTACCACTTTCTTTTTTGTGGACTTGTTCCCTGGACACTGTTTACTACTTGGAGATGGATTTTTACACACCGAGCCTCGTCTATTTAAGTAGTCAACTTCAAGCGCTGAGAACAAATGCGCATGGCGGGGTGGTTCCCTATTTACCTGACGAGTAAAGAAAGCGGTATCGGGGAAGCTGAGCCGGTGCTAAGATAAAAGCCAGGTGTCTAGTCAGAAAGTGGCGCTACAAACCTTTGGTGTCTTCTGTGATCCTGGGAAATGTTAACTCACTACCAAATAAGATCAAGGAACTGGCATGCACTGGTGACAAATGTCAGGATCTACAGAGAATACAGTTTGCTGTGTTTTAGTGAAACATGGCTAACAACTAACATCCCAGATGCTAATGTGGATCTACCCGGGTTTAGCACAGTTAGAGCGGACAGAGAGTACCTGCGGGAAGCAGAAAGGAGGGGGTGCCGCTCTCTATGTCAATACAAGATGGTGCAACTCTGGACATGTAAACATTAAAATCTCCACTTGCTGCAGGAACATCGAACTGTTGGCTGTAAGTTTGCGTCCCTATTACTTGCCCAGAGAGTTTGGACCTGTGATTGTTGTTATTGTTTACATCCCCCCTCGAGCAAATGTGGAGATAGCGAGTGACATTATCCATTCCGCAGTTGCTAAATTACAAACGCAGCACCCTGAGGCGCTTGTGCTAATCGCTGGAGACTTTAACCATGTAATGCTGGACAAAACATTACCTGCCTTCTCCCAGTATGTGGATTGTAACACCCGGGGAAATAGGACTATTGACCTACTGTATGCAAATGTTAAAGACGCATACAGGGTCACCTCGCTGCCTGCGCTTGGGAAAGCAGATCATAACCTGGTTCTGCTTCAGCCTCACTACAAACCAAGAGTGAGGGAGCTACCTACAACCACATGCTCATTCAGGAAGTGGTCCCCTGAGGCAGAGCAGGCTCTGAGAGACTGCTTTGGAACTACGGACTGGGATATCCTGCAGGGATCACATAGTGAGAACATTGAGGAGGTTGTTGACTGCACTACTGACTACATCAACTTCTGTATGGACATTGTAGTTCCAGTAAGAACAGTACGCTGCTATGCTAACAACAAGCCATGGATTACAAGTGAAATGAAGGGCCTTTGAACCAGAAGAAAAAGGGCTTTTAAAGACAGTGATCAGCATGAGGTCAAGCGCGTGCAGAAGGAACTCTGAGTCCAGCTCAGGGCGGTGAAGGAGCAGTACAGGAGAAAGCTGGAGCAGAAGTTGCAGAATAACAGCATGAAGGAAGTGTGGGATGGGATGAAGATCATCACTGGCTGCAGCTTGAAGCGGGTGCCACCATCGAGAGACGTGGAGAGAGCAAACCAAATAAACAACTTCTTTAACAGGTTTTACCACCCTAACCCACTCTCACCTCAGAGTATTGCATCCTCCAACCATCCTTCTGCTGATACCAGCATAGAAGAGACATCCCCACTGACAATTACAGCGGCGCAGGTGAGCAGAGAGCTGAGAAGACTTCGTGCCAGCAAAGCAGTGGGTCCAGATGGAGTATCGCCATGACTGCTGAAGGCCTGTGCGCTGGAACTGGGGAGTCCTCTACAGCGCATCTTCAACCTGAGCCTGGAACAGGGGAGAGTCCCAAGGCTTTGGAAAACATCTTGTATCACCCCAGTCCCAAAGGTATCACGTCCTAGTGAGCTGAATGACTTCCGGCCTGTCGCTCTGACATCACATTTGATGAAGACCATGGAGCGGCTGCTGCTTCACCACCTGAGGCCACAGGTCTGCCGTGCCCTCGACCCTCTGCAGTTCACATACCACAAAAAGGTGGGAGTGGAGGATGCCATCATCTATATGCTACACCATCCCTCTCCCACTTGGACAGAGGCAGTGGTGCTGTAAGAATTATGTTTTTGGACTTCTCTAGCGCCTTCAACACCATCCAACCTCTGCTCCTTAGGGACAAGCTGACAGAGATGGGAGTAGATTCACACCTGGTGGCATGGATCGTAGACTATCTTACAGACAGATCTCAGTATGTGCGTCTTAGAAACTGCAGGTCTGACATTGTGGTCAGCAACACAGGAGCGCCGCAGGGGACTGTACTTTCTCCGGTCCTGTTCAGCCTATATACATCAGACTTCCAATACAACTCGAGTCTTGCCACGTGCAAAAGTTTGCTGACGACACTGCTATTGTGGGCTGCATCAGGAGTGGGCAGGAGGTGGAGTATAGGAAGCTAATCATGGACTTTGTTAAATGGTGTGACTCAAACCACTTACACCTGAAAACCAGCAAGACCAAGGAACTGGTGGTGGATTTTAGGAGGCCCAGGCCCCTCATGGACCCGTGATCATCAGAGGTGACTGTGTGCAGAGGGTGCAGACATATAAATACCTGGGAGTGCAGCTGGATGATAAATTGGACTGGACTGCCAATACTGATGCTCTGTGTAAGAAAGGTCAGAGCCGACTATACTTCTTTAGAAGGCTGGCATCCTTCAACATCTGCAATAAGATGCTGCAGATGTTCTACCAGACGGTTGTGGTGAGTGCCCCCTTCTACGCGGTGGTGTGCTGGGGAGGCAGCATAAAGAAGAGGGATGCCTCACGCCTGGACAAACTGGTGAGGAAGGCAGGTTCTATTGTAGGCACAGAGCTGGACAGTTTGACATGTTGGCAGAGCGACGGGCACTGAGCAGGCTCCTTTCAATAATGGAGAATCCACTGTATCCACTGAATAGGGTCATCTCCAGGCAGAGGAGCAGCTTCAGTGACAGACTGCTGTCACTGTCCTGCTTCACTGCAAGACTGAGGAGATCGATCCTCCCCTACACTATGTGACTCTTCAATTCCACCCGTAGGGGTAAACATTAACATTATTCAAAGTTATTGTCTGTTTTTACCTGCATTTTTATTACTCTTTTAATACTTTTTTTTATCAGTATGCTGCTGCTGGATTATATGAATTTCCCCTTGGGATTAATAAAGTATCTATCTATCTATCTATCTATCTATCTATCTATCTATCTATCTATCTATCTATCTATCTATCTATCTATCTATCTATCTACTACATTGTGGCTACTGTATAAATTTGGACATTGTTGAGTTTTTCACTTATAATCAATCTCATTCTCAATAGGCAACTTTCTGTAGTTAAACTTTTTCCCTTATAATTCCTGATCTTTGGGTCTGAATCTCAACCTGCACAATTTGCCTTTGCCAGGGTTAGTTTACCCCAGTTTTACTCCCTTAAGGTGCGCATTCAAAGTTAGTTGGGGAATCGAAACTGGACCACCGTGAGTCTGTGTGGGTGTGCATGTGAATGTGCCTAGTGATGGACTGGCATTCCATTCAAGGATTGTCTCTGCATTAGTAATGCTGATCTAGAAGATTCTGGTTTCTGGGACCTGGACTTGGATCAAGTTGGTATTTCTTCTGTGGTTCCTGATTTTTTCTTGTAATTTATCATTCTGAAATAATTTTTACACAGAAATTTTTTTTAGATATTTATTTAATATTATCATTATAATAGTGATGTCATTGCACTGCCAGTTTAGTTTGGATTTGCTTTCAGGATTACTTCACATTTGTTTCTCATGTTGGCAATAAGTATTGTTACTAATCACATGATCAGAAGCACAGCCATTTTAGTTTGGATGTCCCACCAATATACAGTTATCTTATATAAAAACGTCTACGCGTGGAAGTGTGTGTGTCTGTCTGCCCCGGAAGTGAGAGGCAGAGTCAGGGTAAGGGCTCCGCCTCCGAGGAAACAGAACACTCGCTTAGCCGCTAATACAACAAGCGGGGCCAGCACATCAGCAAAAAGAAACCTCGGAAGAAGGTCGATTAGCTGTTAGCATCGGCAAAACAGTATCCCTTTTACTTTTCCTCTTACCGCTAATGCACAAGCGATGCAAGCACATCAGCAAAATGAATCCACCTAGGATAGAGATGCCCAGAGTAATTCCTTTCAATTATTTGACATTTCTTTTGTGATGATTTCAATAGTTTCTAGGACCCCAGGCTTTTTACACCACGGGCTTACACAGCTAGTATATACATATATATATATATATATATATATATATATATATATATATATATATATATATATATATATATATATATATATATACATAGTGAGAGGCTTCGCTTCTGACGCTGACGCCGAGGTTCGATTCGAGAGGGAGTGCAGTGAGTGTGTACGCCTGATGAGCCCGGAATTAGGGCGAAACACGTGTTGCGTATTCTTTGCATTATTTGACAGTAAAAAAAAACTATTTCAACCATTCTATGATCTGCTTCTCGCAACTGAAAGCGGGCACCGTGGTGGACGTTAGCTGACTTGCTGACCAACCACAAGCGTTACCTGGTAGGTAACCACCCACACAGTCAGATTGTGATTCAGACTATGAATGCCTTGAATATATAGATATATAAATATATATCTATATATCTATATATATATATATATATATATATATATACACTTATATACTTGTGGACGCCCCTTTGACACTGGATCGGGGAGAGCAGCCATGGGATGCACTCTATGTCCCCTGGAACACGTGGTGGCAGCCCTTGTAGGTTACGTTGGGGTCACAGGCCTGGGACGGTCACCACCAGGAGGAGCTGCATGGCTTAACGAGCCCGTGTGGGCTGGAATGCAGCCACCCCTGGAAGTGCAGCCTGCATTAGGTTAATTATCACCTGAAGCACTTCCGGGTGGGCTATAAGAACAGCCTGCAGCCAATACTCGAGGCGCGAGAGTCAGGAGGAGGAAGACAAAGCCAAAGCTGCCTGGGAGGAGTAGAGGAGAAAGAAGAGTGTGTTTTTTTGGTGTGTTTTTGGGGACTGTGTAGGGCCTTTGGGACACAGAGAAGACGTGCCCCACGGCTGAAGACAAAATAAATCTTTAATTTTCATTTCCATGTGCCTCCGGTGTCAGTCTGTGTTGGGTCGGCGTCAACTAAGCTCTTCTGCCACAATATATTTTATATATATTTATATATATAAATACTTTGACTTTCAAATGTTTATTACATTTAATTTATACAATCCTGATTTTGTTGCACCACAATTTTAGTTTGGATTTTCATCCTAGGCTATTTCAATCTCATTTCTCATGGTAGTGGTCATTTGGTGTGTAGTTATGACGCCAGTTATTAACCATGTGGCCATCAATATCATGTGATATTATCAAACAGTTTGTATATAAGAAACTGTATGTTAAGTATCCAAATCTAAGAAATTACTTTGTGTTCTTCAAATTAAAGTTCTAATTAGGTTTGGATGTTCTTGTTGTTGGTTTTGTTTTTTGACTTTTGTTCCTGCATTTACACCTCTGATTCTTTTTATTTCATTTTTACTTTGTCGAGTGATAGTTTGCCTTCATGTTAATGACCTTAATTTGTCTTAGCCTGCTTCTCTAAAAATAATTTAATTGCCTTACAAGATCTGTTTGTCCATAGAAAAAAAGGCAATAAAAGTATGTTTACAAAAGGACAAGAAAATGGAGGGAACCAAAAAAAAAACTGTGGTCTGTGGAACATCAGGGATTCAAACCATTTATTTTAAAAAAACTATAAACAACCTAAGACAAATTTGCAACCAAAACTTGAAATTGAAAAAAAAAACATTCAAAATATGTAAGTTAAAAAGTCCTTAAAAACTCCCTCCCAATACCATGTTAGTTTTTCTCACAAATCTAGAATCTTGAATACCATGAGGAGCATAGCACAGCCTGAAATGCACTCTGGGTAACGAGGTCACAACGTACAGCTTCTTGGTGTCATGTAATGGCAACGAAACTAGTTTTCATTGGAGTTAGTGCAGGGATGTGTTAACATGGAAAAAAAAGTTACATTTTATTTCCATTCTCAAAAGGAAAGGAGGTCAAAGACACAATATTTTGACTGTATAGCCATCATCAGGTGTGCAACTTGAAAAGGAAAGAGCAGGTAACATACGTTGGAGTGGAAGGAGAGAACAAAGCCAGAGCAGATGAAATGAGAAGCGGTTAGCATAGCTGGAGAAAAAGCTCCCAATAGAGAAAATGAAGAGTGAGATTAAAAAGTTAGATGGTCTTTAAAAGTTGAGAAATACGTTGTCCAATACTGTGAATGAGCTTAGTTTCTTCTGATTTTCTTTGAGACGTTTCTTTGGAACAGTGGGAAAGAACACAAAGAAAGAGATCACCGTGGCTATAATCATGAGATGTGAAGTGTTCTACAGTAAGATTTATAAAGTATTTTGATTTTAACAAATCAAATGTGCTCTCTGATATGATATGATATGATATAGTCGCCTCCCTGTTTCACCAATGTCCATGGCTGGATACTTCCTACAAAAAATGCAGTAGGTAAGATTTTTAGACAGGCAAGAGGCCTTTGCTTTAATATTGAATTTGTGACATATTTTCCAGTGACAGAGCTGCGATTCTCTAGTGAGAAATGAGGGTCTCTTCTGTGACATGAGCTGCAGGTAAGATGTTTGGGTAGACTAGGTAGTCAACAGAAGGAGATCAAAGGAAAGCTAGAAAATAGACTCCTATGCAGGGATCAGTCTTCAAAATTGGGAAATTTAGTTTGATGGCCTGTCAGAGAGACAGAATCATAAAGATGAATGGAAGGACCAGGGTGATACAGGTTTCATTATTGGGGTTCCTCTTAGTGTTATGAGGTCTGCTCCTGACTTGATTTAGGGCCCTGTCCACAACATGAGGTTTCCTCTATTGACAAGGGCACTCCTCATTCTGAGTGTTTTATTACAGAAGTCAACCTCATCACACAAAGGCAGTGGAGTATAAGAAACTGTGAAAGAAATAGAGAGCTTTTAGTATGCCAGGACTGGAAGGAGCTGTAGAGGAGTTAATTCACCTAGCTTCCAACTCCTGGAAGGCTGATAGAAAGTGTAGGAAAAACCTTTATGATCACTCAGTTAATTGATTGTCAGTTTTGTCTTTTACAATACCAGTAACTAATTAATACAATATGATACCCTCCCAGGGATGCCAAATCAATGTAGGTTGAGTGAGGGACACCAGAAGTTACCGCCATGTTGAGATCAGTCAGTCTCATGAGAAGAGTGAAGACTTTGGGTGGTTTTTAAAGTAAGGAATAGAGTCTTGTCATTGGTTTCTTGGGTGCATATAAACCCATCCTTTATGATTGAAAATCAGAGTATTGTTTTGTCCAATAAGGCAGCCAATAGTTGAGTTATGCCTGGTTATTTGAATTTAGCAATGCAGATGGTATCCGAGAGAGCCATTTATTGGATGTCACATTGCTTATGAGTGATCATTTTATCAGACAATGAACTGAAGCTGCATTCTGAAGAGATGTCCTGTTCGGAGAACTGAGGCTGTTTAGCGGACATTAGCCAAGGGATTGTGTTTTAGCAATAGCAAAATAAATAATGTCATTCTGTTCTACAAAAGACCGATATCTAATAACGGTAGAGTTATGGTGGAAAATGTCGACTGTAAAGCAAAAAGATGGATAGGAACCAGTAAAATCACTATTGAATTCTTGTAGCAGCCTTCTATAGCAAGAGGAAGCATCAACACAACTGTCTATATATCTTTTGTAAAGGTCTGGTACAAATCCTAGGTAGGAAGAAAAGATGTTGGTGTAGCATGGTCCCATTCTAGTACCCATTGCAACTCCACTGACCTGCTGAAAAAAGTTGTTATCTAAAGAGAAAGGACTGATGGTGAAAACCTGTTCTGCTAGTCTGATTAGTGCATTTGTAGAAGGAGCCTGGACTGGATGTTTGTTGAATGCCTGTCTGGGGGCAATGAGACCTTCATCGTGAGGAATGACTGTGCCCACAAAGGTGTTGTCCATGGTAAACGTAAAGCACTCAAGATCAAGAAACCTAAAGCTGTCAAACAACTGGAAAGCATCTATAATATATGAAGGGTGACAATCAGCCAGTAATTTCATTAGACTGTTGAGGAAAGCTGAAAGATGAACAGTTGGACAGTTGCATGCAAAAACAAAAGGCATGTCCAGCATTTTTCAGTTTTTGAATTTTGGGGAGAAGGTAAAACTGGGGTTTTTAAAAATGATGTGGTTTGTATTAGGAGGCAATTACTATCTGCTGATGATCATCTGTCAGATCCTATGTGAAGAAAGACAGATGGTTGTATGTGAGAATTCTTTTGAAACCTCTGCAATATAAAGGTCCTCCTGCCAGACTACCATCAGACCAACATTGTCTATAGACTTCATGACAACATCATTACAATGGCACACAATGTGTAGTGCCTGAAGTTCACCATTGGTAAGGTTGGACCTGATCCAACAGATGATTAAACTATAAAAGCTATTAAGGCAATGACACGTAAATAAAATAAAATGTAAGTATATTTCTAAACTTAAAAGATCTTTAATTCTGCAAACACAAGCAGTTGAATACTATACTGTTTTCTTGACACACAACACACGTTCTTAACCCTCTCAGATGGTTACCCAGATGTTTAGGCAGTGTTTGTATCTGACTCTTTTTCACAAACTGTTCAGTTCAGTGTTACAGGAGCAATATTGGATTTTGCAGTACAAGAGCCATACAATCTATGAAGCCTCTAGAAGTGAATGTGTTTGAGAAATGCGTAATCAATCAGCATCCTTGTCAATGCTAGCTTGTACAATAACCCTAAATGACTGATGTGTAAACGGATGACTGATAAAAATCTTATATCAAGATTAATGAATTGTCCTGCCAATACTTAAATAGGCAAATACTGCGCATCCTCTCTCGATATACATCACTTACAAAAACCAAAGGGTTACCAGAAGTGAGTTGAACAAAAATGAAGAGACCACTGACTTAATAGCAAAGTCGGCCCGCACCTCACTTTACCACCCTTTTACACGCCTCCTGTGGCTGCAAGACAAGGCTCTGTGTTACAATCTACAGATTAAAGGATTATCATTAATTAGATGTCAAAGCCTGAAAGGGCTTTGCCTGTCTCAGCCATGATACAATATCTTTTAATCTGCTGCACGGCCGGATAAAGAGAGATCAGTCAATTGACATAAAAAACTCAGAGTATGTGAGATGGAGAGTGGGGGCAAGAGGTAGACTGAGTGCAGAGAGGGATCAAAAAAAAATTGATGAACTATTATTTTGTTAGTTTCGTTTGCCAAATATCTGAGAACCAGAATCAGCCACATATGGGGATTCATCTGTTTCCTGTAAATACAATGTACGATAATATCTATAAAAACACAGTTGACTGGTTCTTTGAGAGAGATGTTGTACACACTCTCTTTAGGTGCACTGCTAGTTTCATTTTCTCTTTGGAAGTTACTATCCACGTGGGGTTTGTATCTTCTCCCTGTGTCTGTGTTTTCATCCTACACACCAAAGACAAGTGTACCTCTGAATTGAGTGTGGATGTGTGAGTCTGCAATAGAGGGGTAGCCCATCCTGGGTTGGTTTTCACCTTGTTACTGCTGCGTGAATAAGCTCTGGTGCAATGTGATCCTAAGCTGGCAGGGTAGAAGGTGGATGAATGGATGTATTAAACATTCAAATTCATGTTTTGCTCCTAAATGAAGAAATTCCTTCCTTTCTTCTACTATAATTCTCAACACCAAATTACGTACATTTCAAGTATACTTCTTGCTTATGATCATAGCTTTCTAGATAATATTTTTGTTTAGTGAATATGTTCTTAGTCACTTATTGTTTATTTAATTTGGTAAATTACTGGCACAAAACAGCAAAAAATAATACATATATTTTTTGATTTTTGATGCATTGTTTTTGACATTGTGACAGATAGGGGGCGCTCTCGCTCCCTTGAACCCCTGTCCACGACTCCAGACACCAAGTAAAAGTCCAAATGCTGACTTTATTAAATTGCCACAGTGCACAAAGCACACTCTCCACCACAATACTCATATAAATCACAATAATCACTAATAAAAAATTCCTCCACTCCCAGACGCGTTGCCACCCTTCCACCTAGCTCAGCTCGCCGTCTGGGAGCTCCTACAATCCTTTTATATTCCCTGACCTGGAAGTGTTCCTAATCCCCAGTCCATGTGACTCTCAATCCCTTCCGGGTCAGGTACAAGTCCTTATCTTCACCCCGGAAGCCTGTCATTCCCCTTGTCCACGTGTGCTTCCGGGGCGTAGGGAAAATACCCGTTATTCCTCCCTGCAGCATCTCCTAGTGGCCCCCATGGCATCCAGCAGGGCTGCGTATAAAAACTACATTGTCCATGATGCCCTGCTGGTCTTCTGGGGACCTCCATATTGCAAGGAGGGCTCCACCTGGCAGCTTGGGGGTATTGGCCGGGATAAATGGCCGGCCATCTACCACAACATGTAATATCCATCCACCCAACTATCTTCTGCTCCAGCTTTCTCAATTACAGTGCTAAAACATATGAACTCTCTGTCAGTCTATCACAAGACATACTGAAAGTCACTAGCAATAGGGCAATTTAGAATCACCATTCAATAGACACAAAGCCTTTGGACTGTTGGAAGAAAGCAGAGAGGTCAATCAATCCCATCAGGACCCAGCATTTTTGATTGTGGTCTTATTCTACCTGGTATGTAATGTCTTTTTGGCATACTACTGTCATGCTGTTTTAGCATGTTCTTTTCATCCCGTAGTCAAAAAAATTCCCTAGATTGAATTTCACTAATGGGTCCATTTTGTATTAGACTGCACCCCACACATGACTGATATCTGTCCAATTTCTGCAATAAATTTGATATTAAGTAGGTTGCTAAAACAAATGTATGGCCCTTTGGATAATTATAAAATTTCAAAAGCTCTTTTGAGGGAAGATAAGTTGGTTGATGTGGTAAATATCTGTGAATAAATATATATATCAAATGCCTAGAGGTGCAGTTAACATACAAAACCATTTCCATATGTTACAAGAAATCATTCCAAAAACAATCATATGTAGACTTCATATTGAAGCTAACATCCTGGGGAACTGGAGCCTATTCCAGGAGCAGGAGGACACCAGTTCATTACAGGGCACTTTTCCAGTCAGAGTGTAACTTATAGCAAAATGATCATCTGCAGATCATCTAATTTGGTCTACCTAATTCTATGTATGAAATGTCCTGACCCTGCATTCTATGTGGGAGAAACTGGACAAACACTCCGCCAGAGAATGAATTTACACAGATTCCACATCAAGCATGGCAACACAGATGTTTCTGAAGCAGCCCACTTCAACAGCCATTGACACTGTGAGAGGGACTTTAAAGTCACAGTGCTTATGGGCAACTCATGATAAAATTTAACACATTGCAACATGGATTGAATAGAGACAAGGGTTTTATGGCCAAATATGAGGACTGTTTGCATCTCTCAGAATGACACAGATAACCTGACTACAGATCCACACTGTATTAAAAAACTCATTAGAAACTTCAAAACACTTTGTTGGACAGTTATCTTATCCACAGATCTTGCCAATACATTGTTCTCCTCTCTTGCTTAATGAATCTTAGCCTGAAGAGGTCTATTATTTTTTCTTACATTTAAGATGTCTCACTTGTCTCCAGTTTCTGTATTATATCTTGCCTAAAAAAAAGAGCATAAGTTGCCTTAAAAACTTACATATTGTAATTTTTTTAGTTAGCCAATAAAAGGTGTCATTTTGCTTGACTTCTCACTGCATTCATAATGGCTAACACGGCACAACACCCTAGTACTATTGGTAATGTGAATAATTTATTTTTTTTTGATTTCAAGTTCATGTGGGGGTTCATTTTATTTTGATTTTTTTTTTGTTAGTTTGGGAGTTGCGTGAATCTCAGCATCACTCACATTCCCTTGTACCAAATGCTTTTATTTTGTAAACCTCAGTTTTTTATCTTTTTCTTTCTTACATCTTACATGTTACGCTGTCAGTTACTACAGGGAGCCATAAACTCATTTGCGTCACCTCTTAGATCTGTTAAACCAGACAGTATGGTGGTGAAAAGTACATGTACTTTGTTACCCTTCTGAAAGAAAATGTGAAACAAGGACACCACTTGAAAGACAAGATAAACAAGAAAAAAATAAAAGGAATCCTAGTCTTAAAAGACTTCTGACGTGGGCCCCATCTAGAAGTGCAATATTCCAAAATCCCATTCAAGGATCATTTACATTACAAGCTGGTAATTGTTCTTTATTTTATGTCTACCACTGACAGGATATTTTCTCTTACACATCTAGTGAAAAATCTTACTACTCTTAATTCCAGATGAAAAGCCGAAGACAGTTTGATGACAGTGTATGTTTAATATATTCTAGGAGGGTCAGAGGCTGTGGTGATCTAACTGTCTCAGATGTGCTAGTCTTGCCTACTACTGTATTCCTTGTACAAAATGTCCTGAATTTCTGAAAGCAAAACAGGAAGACAGCAGATTGTTTCTGAGCAGTAGGATCAAAGACATCCCCAGCACATTTCATTGCTCCTCATTAAAGGCAAAATGGTCGGCGTGCTGGTGCTCTGTCACAAAAATTAAAAGGCACTTATGAAAGAAAAATGGCAGAAGTTAATTTTAGTTTTCAATTTGGTTCACACACTTCCCCAGCACTGAATGCCTGACTACCCTTTCAACCTCATCCTTTATTCTCTCAGATAGCTGTCTTTTGCATATAACCTCACCTACCATCCTTTTCTTTTCCCCTGTGCCTCTTAACACTATATATTTATGATTATTTTACCTAATGCATTAGTTCAAATGAAATATTAGTAAAATAAAAAAGGCACGTTTACAGGGAGATATTATAGTCATGTGGGACTTTAATTATCCAAATATTAACTGGGATAACCTTGCAGATGGTGAAGTTTTTAGAAGTAATCAGTGACTGTTTTTTAACACAGCATGTTAAAGCACCAACACGGGGTGAAGCCCGTCTGGATTTAGTATTTTGTAATAATCAGGATAGAATTGAGGGTGTAGAGGTGATTGAACCACTAGGGTCAAGTGACCATAATGTAATACAATTCTTAGTATTTTGCAAGAGTGCAGATGCAAAGACTTAAATTGTTAAGTTGAACTTTGGTAGGGCTTATTTTGAGCAGATGCGACAAAGTCTAAGTAGGATACACTGAGATAAGCTTCCAAGTGTGGGGACAGTCGAGTAGCAGTGGAACAGGTTTAAAAATGTTTTACATGTAATGCAGGACAGATACATACCTAAATTTGGAATTAATAGGAAACTAAAAAAAATTCCACGGTGGATTAATAAAGAATTAAAAAAGAAGCTGTAAAGGAAGAAACTGCTTTATAAGGCATATAAGACTAATGACTGCAAAGTGAATCATAGAACGTATGAGAACATGAGGGCAACCATTAAAAAGGATATCAGGGAGGCTAAAAGACAGTTGGAGATAAATATAGCAGATAAGGCAAAAGAAGACCCTAAGCGATTCTTTCAGTATTTTAGTAGTGAAAGAACAGTTAAGGAAGAGATGAAGTGCATCAGGAATAGTAAAGGAGAATTAAAAAATACAGACAGTAATATAGTGGATGCCCTAAATTTGCATTTTTCTGAGGTCTCCACAAGTGAGGAAGTGGATAACCTCCCAGAGGTAAATGTGACTACTAAGGATGTACTGAGGGATTTGGAAATTGTAGAGGGAGAAGTGCTGCTCAGATTAAATAAGCTGAAATCAAACAAATCACTAGAGGCCTCATGCATAAACGGTGCGTACGCACAGAAATGTTGCGTAAGAACGTTTCCATGTTCAAATCGCG
This sequence comes from Polypterus senegalus, assembly GCF_016835505.1. Lineage (NCBI taxonomy): Eukaryota > Metazoa > Chordata > Cladistia > Polypteriformes > Polypteridae > Polypterus > Polypterus senegalus. Next base: position 213,497,770 of record NC_053154.1, on the reverse strand, counting down.
ATGTATAAAACTTACACTTGCCGTAAAGCCATGCTCTTTTCCACAGTACCTCATTCCCTGTCGTACGCAAGTTCTCCGCTCGGTTTTGCAGACTGGCTGCACCCAGCATCAAAGCAGTGCTACTGTTCCTATGTGGTTACTCTTTATTTTCCTGATGCGGTTTTATAAATACACTGAAACTAACCGCATATTGTTGATTAGTGTAATGCATCTGATTGTAATTAACTTGTAACAATATAATGGTCCAGGGAATAGCCATAGTATTCCAAATACCATAAATGCCTTAGCGTTGTTACTCTCACTGCACCATTTTCATCTTCTTCTTTTTCTTCTTTCAGCTGCTCCCTTTAACACTAGAATTACCAGAGCCTACGAAAAAATCAGTCCCACCTTAAATCGCTTCTTAAATCCCTTCACACCTCTCCGCCAGCGTCCTTTGTCCTCTAAATGTGCTGATAAAGAGAAGGTAGAAGCAGCCGGCTATTCCATCCCCCCACCAATTTAGAACGTGCACGAACTTCTCTCAGCTCATGCCTTAAATGAGTATCTGGGAGTGAAGTGAAGTTTTAGAGTGGAAATAATAGATCGTTATTTGGAACACATGCATTTCATGTCTGTTCCGTTTCTACAGTAATCTGTGTAAACACATCGTTAAAACAGAAACGTTTTTTATATTCTAGTAGTAGATGACCTAATGTAGGCATAAACTATATAATGTATGAAGCCTGAAGTCCAGATATCAAAGAAACATTTTCACAAAAGGTACAAATATAACACAACAGATGCGCTTTTATTCAAAAATATAACTGCAGAAACAAAAAGCCGCCTTAACATGCAACATTGACACCCATTTATTATGATTGCCTCCGTGGTGCGACCAAGGGGTCGCGGATTTCAACCTGCACTACTCCGTTTTGAGAAGTAAACTGCTTTTAGTCTTACTATTTTAGAATAAAAGCATACATTTGATTTCAGTCTGTAACAGCCGGTGCAATTTATGATCCTTATAAAGGTTAGCTTTGTTTTGTTTTTTTTAATTCACTTTTTATTCTCTCAGTCGCATTCAGAATCAATCCATACAACCCCATCTGACACGGCAGTTTTCACATAAAGACACGCTATAGCTCTGCAGTGTACTTGTGACTGCATTCTCATACCAATGTTTGCAAAATGAAGTGTCTGCGTGCACGTTTCGTGGCATTACACGTGTATTTTTTGAGCATGACCGTTTGAGCAAGCTCAATCACAGGAACATATGTTGGTGTAAAAGTATAACAAAACAAGTACACTTTTATTCAAGACTACCTGTATAACCAAAGAAAAAAGAAAGCAAGTTACAGTAGGCGATTGATACGATAGCTTGCATGGTGCAATGCTAAGAAGTGCAGATTTTCATTCCGTGCTATATAAAATCATCACATTCAAATATTAACAGTTCCCACACACCCAAGGACCGTCCTTCTTACATTTACGACACATGTACTTGTTGCCGTGTACACATCTCTCTGTGCTATGGTTCCTATTACACTGAATGAGCACCTGACACTATACTTTCTTCCCTGGGGGAAGGTCCCACATTAGAGAATTTCCAGTTCCTGCATAAATTCACACCTGATCTGACTCTGTTCATTTTCAAATGATATTGCATTAGTGCGATGATGTTTTCACATATATTGTCTCTTTCTTTCAGGTGTGTAATAGAAACAAAAAAAAAACCAAAGCTAACCTTTATAAGGATCATAAATTACATCGGCTGTTACAGACTGAAATCAAATGTATGCTTTTATTCTAAAATAGTAAGAATAAAAGCAATTTACTTCACAAAATGGAGTAGTGCAGGTTCAAACTCGTGACCCTTTGGTTCCCAGTCGGCAGCTGAATCTATTGCGCCATGGAGGCAATCATAATAAATGGGTGTCAATGTCGCATGTTAAGGTGGATTTTTGTTTCTGCAGTTATATTTTTGAATAAAAGCGCAACTGTTGTGTTATATTTGTACCTTTTGTGAAAATGTTTCTTTGATATCTGGACTTCAGGCTTCATACATTATATAGTTTATGTCTACATTAGGTCATCTACTACTAGAATATAAAAAATGTTTCTGTTTTAACAATGTGTTTACACAGATTACTGTAGAAACAGAACAGACATGAAATGCGTGTGTTCCAAATCTATTATTTCCACTCAAAAACTCCACTTCACTCCCAGATACTCAATCAAGGCATGAGCTAAGAGAAGTTCGTGCACGTTCTAAATTGGTGGGGGGATAGAATAGCCGGCTGCTTCTACCTTCTCTTTATCAGCACATTTAGAGGACAAAGGAGGCTGGCGGAGAGGTGTGAAGGGATTTAAGAAGCGATTTAAGGTGGGACGGATTTACAAGTTTTTTCGTAGGCTCTGGTAATTCTAGTGTTGAGGGTTGCCACAGTGGATCATCTTTTTCCATATTACTCTCACTGCACCACTCAGGGTATTTGTATCACTGTATCTGAGTGGGGAATCACAGCAGCAGCTGATCGGAAAGAGAATTATCGGTATACAGCATCAAGCACACGCTGCCTCAGCCACGCAAAACATTTTAAAGCCTTTCCTGTACGGACCTCGCAGTTCAGAAACAGTTTCATCCCAAGAACTATAAATGCACTCAATCAGTTGCTCCTTGTAGAACTGTTTGTACTTATAAGTACAATCACCCCACTGTAAACTTGCACTACAGTTATAATATTGCACAACCTACGCCACCTTATAAAGCGCGTATTTACATATGGTATCATATTGTCATTATCATACGGTATCATTTGTAAGATGAAATGCAGCAAAATATGTTGATTATATTACACAGATAAAACTTTAACTTCATTTAAATAATCTGTATTGTTAATAATTAAACATGTGAGGACACGGTGCCGCAGCGCTAGCAAGGTCACGTATTGTTCCTGCCTTGTGCGCTGTATATTTGCTGAGGCTGGCATGACACTGGAAGGATAGATGAATAGAATAATTAATCATGTACTATGAAGATGTTTCAATGTTCCTTAAAAGTTTTGAAGAATTGTCGTTGTAAGCTCACAGATGGCTTAATGTCTATTACAGAGCTGATTGTGTGGTGATTGGGTGTTTGGGGAAAGAAAAGTAAGGACAGGAATTAAAGGTTAGTACATTTGAAAGAGACAGTACTGCTACAATAAATTATTTCATCAAAGGTCGCGCATGGAGCAGCAGCATCTTGTGTGAGACATGAACAATCACTGTGCCATTGTGTTCCCATTTTTAATAACATGCTTTCATTCCAATCATCATGAAAATGATACCATGTATACATCTCAGTATTTTAATTATTCAGAGAGCTGTAATATCATGAATGTAATGGATTCTGTGTCCTGTCGGAGAAAGAGAAAGAATGGAAGCAAATAGTGATTCACACACATAGAGCACATTGAAGATCAAAACAAAGTATTTAACATGCTACTTTAGTTACGATGGGATTTGAGAAACTAGTAAATTAAATGATTTTAAGATGAAGTTTATGATGTTCTGCTTTAATGACAAAACAAACTACGTGATTAAAGTGGAAATTTCGACATTAAAGTTAACATTTAGTGCTTTTTTCCCACTGTGTGCCTATTTTTTTTGTCTGTACCCTAATAAGCTGGGACGGTGGGCTACAACTCACCTTTTCACTGAGACTTTGATATGTGACTTCTTTTTTATGTTGGCACTGTGCAATTTTGTGAACTTGAGCTTTCGAGTTTCTCTGACACGCTATGTCACTCGATCAACTTCCTTTTGTTGATTATACCACTGTTTAAATCAACAAATAGTATGCTTTTCCTTTGCCTCCACTTGGTATTCGCTGAAATTTTTATATTTTCTCCCGTGCTTTTCCCATTGTCTTTTCACAGAAGGCTGAGCTTAAGGGCAATTTATATTGATTTGCATATTCAAAGAGGCATAATTCTGGGAGGAGTTGGGGACGGGACAGAAGGCGCGTGCACGAGCGTTACTTTTCACACTGACCGGGATTTATGGAGCGGAAGAACGTGGAAGTTGGAGTACGCACAGATTCCTGCATCTGGATTTTTCTGTGCGCAAGCACATTTCGGCGTTTGTGCTTACGTCATGTTATAGTGCGAATTCTACGCACAGCGTTATGCATGAGGCCCCAGGTCCAGATAGTATTTACCCTCGAGTTGTTAAGGAGGCTAGTGAGTACATATACAGTATAAACCCTTGACACATATTTTTAGGAAGTCACTGAGCACTTGAGAGATTCTGAAGGACTGGAAAATGACAAATATCATCCCATTATATAAAAAGGGTGACAGGGCAGATCCAAGCAACTATAGGCCAGTAAGCTTAACATGCATCACAGGAAAATTAGTAGAAGGAATTGTTAAGGATAAGATTGAGAAACACATGGCAAGGACAGGATTTATTAAGAACAGTCAGCATGGGTTCAGAAGAGGGAGGTCGTGTTTTACTAACATGCTGGAATTCTTTGAGGAGGCAACAAAAGGATATGATCAAAATGGAGCTTATGATATTATTTATCTGGACTTTCAGAAAGCATTTGATAAGGTGCCACATGAGAGTTTGGGCATCAAACTAAAAGAAGTGGGAGTTCAGAGTGATGTTTTTAGATGGGTGCAGAATTGGCTCAGACCTAGGGCTGCTGCTATTTTTAATATATATAAATGATTTACATAGGAATATAAGTAACAAGCTGGTTAAGTTTGCAGATGATACCAAAATAGGTGGATTAGCAGATAATTTGGAATTCATTATATTATTATAGAAGGACTTGAATACCATACAGCATTTGTGGCAGATGAAGTTTAATGTCAGTAAATGAAAAGTATTACACATAGGAAGTAAAAATGTTAAGTTTGAGTACACAATGGAAGCCCTGAAAATCAAGAGTACACCTCATGAGAAGGATTTAGGAGTCATAGTGGACTCTAAGCTATCAACTTCCCGACAGTGTTCAGAAGCCAGTAAGAAGGCTAACAGAATGTTAGGTTATATAGCACGATGTGTGGAGTGCAAGTCCAAGGAGGTTATGCTCAACCTTTATAATGCACTGGTGAGGCCTCATCTGGAGTACCGTGTACAGTTTTGGTCTCCAGGCTACAAAAAGGACATAGCAGCACTAGAAAAGGTCAGAGAAGAGCGACTAGGCTGATTCTAGCACTACAGGGGTTGAATTATGAGGAAAGATTAAAAGAGCTGAGTCTTTTCAGTTTAGGCAAAAGAAGATTAAAAGCAGACATGACTGAAGTGTTTAAAATTATGAAGGGAATTAGTACAGTGGATCGACACTGTTATTTTAAAATGTGTTCATCAAGAACACAGGGACACAGTTGGAAACATGTTAAGGGTAAATTTCGCACAAACATTAGGAACCTTTTCTTTACACAAAGAACGATAGACACTTGGAATAAGCTACCAAGTAGTGTGGTAGACAGTAAGAGTTTAGGGAATCAACTTATTTTTGTTTTTGGAAGAAATAAGTGTGAGAGAACTGCTTTGTTGGGCTCAATGGCCTGTTCTCGTCTAGATTGTTCTAATGAAGACTGGACTGCTTGCATTCCATATTTTCAACTGTTAGTGAGGCATTCCCTTTGACCAATTTTTTTGTTTCCTTATTTCTATTTATTTATCAAAAGTCTCAGTGCTACTTTTAAATGGATTTGAAGAATGTTCTGCATCATATTTGCCATTGGACTGCTTTGCTTTCCCAAAGTGTACACCTTTAGGCTAATCAAGATGCCGTATATGTAAAGTTAGTGGAATTTTTTCTTGTTTTATCATAAACAGGTAATAAATGATAATAACATAACACAGGAGGCATTGAAATGTTTTTAGCCAGATTATTCTTCTTTTAGAATTATCATGGAAGAAAATGACTAGCTTTTTTCCTTTAAAGGGCAAGTTTGGTATTTTTCAAGTCAAAGTTATTTCCTCACAATCATGAAATATATTAATTTGCCACGTGAAACTTTTTTCTAAAGTGAAGCATTTTTTATACACTTTAAAAGAATCCTAGCCTGTTCTCACACTTTAAAATAGGGGTGAAGGGTAAAAGGATCTAACTTGAAAATAAAAGCTTTCAAAAATATCTCATTTTTTCTAGCCATGAGTGTTACCAAGTATTGATCCACATGTTGAGATTGCACACATATTGCAAAAATACAAAACAGAAATTTTAAAAGGAAAATGGCTATGCCCTTCACTACTTGTCTTTCTCTGCTGCAACCTTTCAGCCACAGTTTCCTCCAGGATAAACTTTGAAGAATTGTCTCCAAGCGCTGATATTAACATTATTGAATACTGATACCCAGATGTCACCTAGAAAATAATAACTGAATAAATGTCACCCAGTCTTTATGCCTCCAAAATGCATACCTGGAAAAAAGGGATAGATGTAATTTACTTCAAAGCACAGAATGGATGGAGCATTTTTTGGTAATTGACAAGTGTTGCTGACACATTTCCAGTATGCAGTTGTACTGTGGCTGGGAAGTAAACACTAGTACTCTGGGAAATAGCTGGGGTACCAGAAGGGTCACTCCATTTAGTTAAATAAAAAAGACAATTGAAAAGGTCCAAATAAAAACATAAACAATCTGCTTTTTGCCATGATGTTCTAAGAGTGTCAGAGCTCCTTCCTTCTTGTGCATCAGTTAAAAATGCAACCCCACCTTCCCTGAACAGCTTCTTTTAGTGTTGTTGGGAGCAGAAGGGGCGGAGCCTTCTCAGGGGTTTGTAGGCGTGTCTCAGCATTCTCTCTGGGTTACTATTCACTGCTGCATTGAAAGAAGAATATACTATTAGAGTCAACATCCCCTCTTGTCCTAGTGTGGTACTGCTTACCTCCTCAGAGCCTAGAAGGTGGTCCCCAGGTAACCTTACACAGTTAAACACACTAATTGAAACCAATCTATTTGTAAATACACTTGGAGAACATGCAAACTCCAAAAAGACTTTGGTGTTGTGAGGTAGGAATGACATCTCTTTGCTCCCACTCTGCCTATGTTAAAACATCCATACTAAGCTTTCTAAATTTCAGACTGATTAAAAGTAAATGTATTCCTTTTTCAATTCTTTTTACTTGATTGTGCACGCATGCTTAGTTTCTCTTTTACCAGCTGTCACAAGACTAATGCATGTGTATAATAATACCAGAAGATGTGGGCAATATCTCTGCAAGAGTTTAGGATTAATTAGTTGTGAAATTATAAGATATGCTAATTATGATATGGATCTGGGTTGGCAGAGTGGTACATAGTCTCAACGATGCCGTGTAGCAGGTTCAAAATCTGTGTCAAACTCTATGTGGACGCGGCATGTTTCCCTCTTGTCTGTGTGAGTTCTTGTCTGGGTAGACCAGCCATTCCTACCCCTACAAAAAATGCATGCAAGGGTAGTAGAGCTGCGGGGAAAAACAATAAAGCAGAGTAGTGCAATATTTAGAGTTATATCATCAAGTGCAATCACTCTTTTTTTATTGTAGCTAGGAGTTTGTGAATGTACCACGATAGTGACAAAATTTGTGAAGTCTTTCTGCTCCAGAAAAAATGCTGGAAACCTTTGTGCTCAAGGAATATTTACTTTTTAAATAAGTGGAAGTTGGGTGATTGTTAACTTGTAATGTCTTATATGTAAGCAAAGTTTTTTAGAAAATTAACCATGCTGTTTTTTGTTTTCAATGGCTGTGATGCACCATCTGTTGGAATGAAAAAAGATTGCATTTTGTCAGTCCTTGCATAACAGCCTAACAGACAGTGTGCTACAAATGTTAGCACATCTGCAGAGGTTCCTATATAGAGTGTCCCTTCCAAGTTTAAGTTGAATGTTTGGGTTCATTTTAGTTGGCACAATTTTAAGAAAGTGCTTAATATGAAACTCAAGCCTCAGCTAAAATCACACTTACATTAAAACTCTTGAGAATCCTTGGTTTGCTTTTGTCCCATTCATCTCTGCGTGTGCTGTGATGAAGCCTGCTAACAAAAGCAAAGAAACTTAATTGTCTTAAAATAAGAAAAGTTAGGGAATACAAAGATTCACAAAATCATGTGAACATTATCTAATGACATGGTGTGAACTGAACTGAAGATGGTGAATATTATGTGTTGTGTACTATTGGGGAGTATGGTATAGCTTACTCTATTGTGAATAAAAGGGAATGAATTGAGTTTAAAAATAGATAGATAGATAGATAGATAGATAGATAGATAGATAGATAGATAGATAGATAGATAGATAGATAGATAGATAGATAGATAGATAGATAGATCACCAATATTAGCACAGAGTGTAGCAGGAAATTAGAGGGTCACTCTACTGCCACTTGTCAGGCTGAATGAACATAACATTCAAAGCGTGTTCTGGGCATAGTGCTAATGTGTGCCGGTAGATCATATCCTTTAGAATGGTCAAGCATTGCCAATCCCAGTGGTCATTTAACCTAGATATCTTAAAGCTCTGCTCTTGTTCTGAATAACATTAAACAGGTAACTGTCCTAGTCCTAAACAGCAGGTAGACAATGCCAAACATGGGAGCCCTAGGAGCACCTTATGGGCTTTGGTTAGACTAGAAAGACAGTGAAAAACAGTTGTTAACTCCTGCTATTTATTTGCCCCTAGAGTGCAGGAAGAAATTACAGGCAAACCTTGACAGCATTTTTGCTCTAGCTGCAGAAGTCTCACCCTTTCCACTCACCCTCATATATAAGAAGAAGAGCAATCGGACATTGCTGTTCACTCTGGACCATATTCCCTATGAGGACAGAACTCTCATAAAGAAAGGCAAAGATGCCTAATGTCTGGCACACTGACAGTCTTTCAAATTTTTTGTCAAGTCATTCACTTATTGGAAGGAACATATTAAACGGGGTAAACAAACTGGTATCCCAACACCCTGACAATATCTCTCATCTATCTCTCATCAAGATAGAATGTACAGAATATTGTACTAAATTTATAATGTATGTGTTTACTGACTCATATATTGAAGGCAAAAACACTGCAATATTTTTATGAACGTACTAACATTTTTTATTAATGTACCACAGTGCAAAATATCATTAGCAGTTCAGAAAAAGCATGAATTTAGGTACAGAATCCATTAGTCGAGTGTCTCCTAGGTCACCATAACAGTGCTTCTGTTCTTCTTTCTTTACAACTCTGTTACTTGAAAGACAGAAAGCAAAACCTGAAAAGGAATGTAAATTAAGAGGCTGCCAATTAAGACTTGTCTATTAGAGTGGCAAGTGCCCATCTTCTCTACATACCTTTTTTTTCACCTTCGTAATTCTTAGTCCACGACTTTTTGTTTCCTCGCAACAAGAAAACTGCAGTCATTTGGCCATTTTAATGGAAGTCTCCAACTGAGCCCTTCAGATGAGACCTCTTTTGTGATGATTTGTTCCGACAGTAATGACTCTTAGATTTGTAAACAGACCCGGTCACTTGCCATTCTGGACAAAACGGAATGTTTCGTTTGTTATGCTTTATCTTTTCACTGGAATATTTTAACACTTGATACACTCTGCCGAGGATCTTGAAATATGGAACTGACTGTACTAAATGAGGCGTGTCACTGAGCTTGTACTGCATATGTAAGAAATGCAAATAAGAAGTAAAGCCTGGTGTGGAGCTGATGAGCATTAATACTTTTGAGTCCTTTTAAACTAAAGTTTTCACAGACTTGCATAGTCCAACACATTTTTAAGCAGAAGTATGTGTCAGCAATCTGCTTTATATAACACCTCGCAGAAACACCACAAAGCAATTTGCAACATAATTACTGAACTATGAAGGTAAAAGATATTTATAACATAAACAGCATTATTAATACTGACAGTAAAAACAATTTAGCATAACATTCCAGAGCAAAAACAAATTCTTTTTAGATTTTATTAGGATTTAAATGTATTAATACACATATGTACTCTCACAGGAGGCCAGGGTAAGGGCCAAATGACAGAACGGTCAGTCAGTCATTCTCCAACCCGCTATATCCTAATACAGAACATTTAAAGAAGTAAATCCAAAATTGTGATTATAAGACGCGTGCAGGTACTAGTTGAGGCAAATGTCTGCCAGTGGGGAGTGCGGCTAATTCTTTGAATCAGTGATGTGAAAATAAATATTTGGTGGGCATAAGAGTGAGGCAGAGGTCACGGAGAAGATGGGATGACATGTGTATTTTCTCAGACCACTAACTTCAATTTAGATGTTCCTGCATGTAATAGGTGGATTTCTGTTGCATATTATATGGGTAATCCCATGCCGGACTAGGGGGTGGCAGTGTGCTCTAACACTTTCTCTCTTTCTCCTGCAGACCACCTGAGGGAAATCCTGCCTGGGCCTGTCAACATCACTTCTGGTTCTGGGCACGATGACATAATTTCTGGTTCTGAGCCTGATGACATCTTATCTGGTTCCGGGCCCGATGCCATCGATATCAGTTCCAGGCTCTTTGATGTCACTTCCTCCACCCGACTGTAAAAATGCCAACTTGTTAACAAAGAGTCAGTTCTGTTTTGGACTCAAGTCTGTAAAGACATATTTATCTGAATCTCCAAATACACAGAGTGGCTACCCCAAACCTTTTTTCCTTTGTTCTTCTGTTTTACTTACAGTATTTACAGTCACTTATCAAAAGCACCACCTATCAAAAAACACACTTAGAGAAAGCATAGTATTACCGAGCCAAGCCCAGCCTACGGAGACTGTAGCTAGCCCTAGCATTAAAGTCATATTTTATATCAGAGGTATATTTATTATTGGTTTTATGTTAAAACAACAGTATAACTCCTGTCCTTAAACAAAGAAACCTTTCATTTTAAACTATTTGTTGCAAAATACACCTGTTCTAGTTAATGGGTTTATGTTAAGTAGACAAAAAAAAATGTCTGTTTACTTACAGGCACCTGACTTAGTAACACAGACACCTCACTCATAGTTGACCCCATGTCTGTATGTTTTGCATTCATCCTTACATCACAAAACACTGGCTTAGGAGACTTTTTGGAATGATTTTGGACAAGTTTCTTTTATCTATCTATCTATCTATCTATCTATCTATCTATCTATCTATCTATCTATCTATCTATCTATCTATCTATCTATCTATCTATCTATCTATCTATCTATCAACATTTTAACTGATGCAAAAATGTAGTTGATTTGGTAACATTGTTTATTAAAACAGAATCAAGAAGTTATTTTATTATTAATTTACACCCCTTCTGACCATCCTGCTTATTAAAGACTTGAACAAGAAATGTATTACATGACAAAGTAATAACATATTGTAAAGTTGCCCTGATAGGTGATTCACATGGTAATAAAAACAGTTCCACATGTTAGCATCCGTTTTTCAGTATCTACATACTTTTACATATTAGCCATAATTAGTACATATAGTAGTATTGATATTCACATTTCAGTCACCACTTAAAATGGGTTTGCAGGTGGTTATTATTATGCTAATACAAATAAATACTGCATATATATATATATATATATATATATATATATATATATATATATATTCACAAAGGCTTGGACACAAGTATAAAAGGAATGAAAGAGTATTTATTATGGGAAACACTTCTCAGCAAGTGTTTCCCAAACCATAGCCACAAGTAGAAGCACACAGCAATATACAGGTATAGCACTCTCTGTTTTCTTCTCTCTCTCTCTCTCTTCATCACTGCCTTCTCCTTTGCTCCTTCCACCAAGCGTTGTCCTCCTTTTTCCCAACTCCCAACACAGGCAGCCCTTTTTATCTCATCCTCGGGAGTACTTCCAATGATATGAAACTGTGGCTACAAAGCACTTCCAGGTCAAATTAGAGCCCTATGGAGTAGGGACTCCCAAGTTGCGCAGCTCCTCCAGGCATGCCTTGTGGGCACCCATGCAGGGATCTAGCATGGGTAATGTAATGACATGTAATATGTCAGTGGCTAAGCGACATAATCCAGACCACAATTGTGATTAGTGCTGGAGCATATTCCAGCTATCATAAGGCTCAAGGTGAACACACACAATGGCCAATTTGGCAGTGCCAATTCAGTTCACCTGCATGGCTTTGGACAGTGGGAAGAAACTGGAGCACCTAGAGGAAGCCCACACAGACACAGGGAGAACATGCATACTCCACACAGGAAGGACCCGGGGTGCAAACCCAGGCCACCTTTCTGTGAGGCAGTAGCGCTATCATTGTGCCACTGTGTCATTCTTATATATATACTGTATACGTACATAAACAATTGTCCCTTGTGATTTGCTGGGGTTAGGGGCATGGGACCTCCACAAATGCTAAAATCTATGAATACATTTTGGGCCCATGATTATACCCAAAGTTTATTGATCTAAATAAGATGCAAAACATTGCATGAATTATGAGAAATAATCACTACATAAAAAAATAATGTATATGAGGCTGGATGCCAAGACAAAGATAAAAATGAATAATAGTACTTATATTTTATGCATTTATGACTTGCCTGCATATATTTGAGTGCAGACAGCTGCAGACACGCTTGCACACAATGGATGAGCATGCTGATTTGTTTACAGTTCAAGTGTTCAATGCGCAGCACTGCTCAGTAGCAGAATCCCTCAGATTTTTTCTTTGCCTTTACATATTGATCTCTGAAATATTTCCATTTCTGCCTGGTACCATTTGGTTACCTTTGTGTGTTTTTAATGTTCAACTGTGTAGGTGTGGATAGCTTTACTTCAAACAACTGTTCCTCCAATGTGCACATGTTTTCTTGTCTAACGCATGTGCAGATGATGCGCACACACAGGGTTACAAAATTCTGAAGGTACACAGTCTTCAACGTGAGGGTGGGCGAGCCAGGACTGATGAAGAAATTTAAATTACACACACCCTAACAGATCTTTATGGTAATGAGGACACATCAAGTATAAATGGAACCTTCTCAACCTTTTTAGTTTTCTAGTATGCACATCGTCTTCAGTTTACCACTATAGGTTCCACAATAATTTCCATCTAATTATTGATGACAAACCCGTGAATAGGCAAATCATAAAACCACAAATCCCAACTGAATATATTTGTGGGTTGCCGAGAAGTGAGGACAGGAACCTTGGACGGGATAATGGAAGGTTTCATATCCGGCCAGGAAGCCATAATGGAAGGACCGAGAGAATGGGTAGAACAGGAGCAGGGCATTTCCCCACATGGCAGGCATATATGTTTTCTTTTTGATTAATTTATTTATTTATGCTTGTTGTACCTTATATAGTCAGTATTAGTAATGTTATTGGTTTGTGATGTATATTTTTGTTCAACCCAGCTTAGTTAGCATATGCAAGTGGCTTTTTTTTTTTTTTTTTGAAATTCTATTAATTTTATTGCAATCATTCCATACAAATCAATCAATTTTTACAAAAAGTAGAATTGAGAACAAGTCGATCCCCACCCCTGAGAGAGAGCAAGGCCAACGGAGTAAAATTTAAGGCTTGTAAACATACCTAAATTGAAAGTTTAATAAGCCAATAGAGATGAATGGAGAAGAAAAAGAAATACAGAAATAATTGCTTCCTCTGTGCTTTAAGAGGTTATTTTAAAATATTACTGATTGGATCCTGCCATGTTTTGAAAAAAATCTGTACAGATCCTCTAACTGAGTATTTGATTTTTCCAATTTCAAATAGTTTAAAACATCACAAGTGGCTTTTTTAATATTTATAAATGCTGGAAATCACATGTTTTACAAGAAAAATGTAACCTTGTTTAGATTATTATTCCTTGTTAATACTAACATATGTATCAGTTACACTCAAAAAGAGAGAAAAATGTGTTAAAGAATAGACACAGATAAAATAATTGAAACTGTCCACTGCTTTTAAATACTGATGCACACATGTAATATACTTTGTCTTCTTTCTATCTGGTTTGGAGAGGAATCAAATTCTCACTCAGAGGATCTGTTCAAAAATTTTTTTAAAATATGGCAGGTTCTAATCAATAAGCTTCTATATCGGGGAAAAGGATACCCTTCCTTCCTTGCTGCTTCAAAGATTTGCTTTGTTGGCTGGCTCTCCTCTATTTCTCTTCTTTGTATGGATTGTTTTTTGGTTTATATTAAAATTAATACAAATAAAAAAAGAAAATACAGCCATAATATTGGCCAGATATAAGTTTATTATATTGTTTATCTGTTTCTTTTTACAGCTCTATCATCACCAGTATGTAAATAACACTTTATTTAAGCTTTTTATTCAAGCTTTTAACGACAAATTCTGCGTCTAATTGGCTCAAAAGATGTACCTACTCAGACTAGTAAATAATAACTGCTTTTCATTACATTTAACAGCTTTAACATAGGACAGGTTAAAACACTCAATCAGATCAGAATTAGATTTATAATTTTGATTTCCAAAATAAAACCAACCCCTTCTCTGTAAGACCAAGTCAGTCTCACAAAATAAGTGAAAAACTGAAGTAACCTACTTACCTGCCTATTCTTAACAATTCTTGATACACAAATTATGATTTCCTAAAGGTGAAGACCAAAGTCATACAAATGCCACTCACTCCACAAAATAATGAAAACTATCTATAAATGTTAACCTTTTTTTTTGTGAATATCTAATAAGCATGATAGTTATAACCATGAATGAAATAAATTAACATTAACTAAAGATAACAGTTTTACAAAGAATGCTGTGTAAGTAACAATTAAGAAAGAAAACAAAACTCGTAGCAACCAAACCCAAAATAGTGTAGCGCCCTGCAAGGGAAGAAAACATGCCAGACAAAACCTATTGGCTTTATTATTCAATGTGCTTAATCTATATACATAACTGTTGCCTCTCCACTCATTGCCCTGCCTTCTCCCACACTGCAATGCGTGTAAATTGTGTCTTTATAGAGGCGCAGCCCTTCCAGCCTCTACAATAGATTTGTAATGCATAAAACATAGAGAGAGGTTAAACCCAGTAAAAAAAACTTTAGATCAAGGTTTTGAAATAACCAGAGCTAAACAAAGAACCAAGGAACCCACCAAGAGATTAATTTGGAACATTACAAAAATCAAAATGAGAAACCCAAGCTTAAACCTTACAAAAATGACCAAGCAGACAGAACCACAATTTTTTTAATTCCCCTCAACTATCTGCGGCTTTGTTAGCTGCAGCTCTTGAATGTCCAGCCATAGGCCAAAGGCAGAGAGAGAAACATTTAAAGTAGGACAAGGAGATGGAAGCAACCCTAATCCTAACCCTAAACCTAATTCAAAATAACTATGATATAGTTGCTGGGTCCAAAAAACTAGAAAAAGTCTTCACCTTTAAAAACAGACCTGAACTAAATACACAGGATGCCTCAGTATCACAAAGTAACTGAGGCCCTCAAACTCAAGAAGCATGTTTGTGTCCTGTACAGATAAAAAGGGGCCAGAGTTTATAAATGCCAAATTTAGGAGAGGGGAATCATGAAGAGCCCTGGCTCAACAGAACAAAACAGAGTTTCTTAACATAATAGTTTATTGACAAAGAATGAAAAAATAACAAAACAAAGAAAACTGCCTCAAAATAAGGAAACTCAAACAATGACCAAAGTGAAGTCAAGAAACATTAAATGAACAGAAGTGCAACAAAATGAAAACCAAAGAAGATCTCACAAAATTCCATAATAGGGAATTCAAGAAAAGTGTGACATACAATGTGAGCCTTAGCAATAATGCATGTTAGATTTTCTGCAGGTCGAGAGTGGTTTCACAGCTTTGGCATCAGGGGGCTCTGCCTTCGTAGGATCAACATACAGAGAACAAGACAGACAACTAGCAAAATGAACATGAATCAAAAAAGGTATCAATATTTACTAATCTAATTCCAAAATATGAAACAAAGCATAAGTAGACTGAACAAAAACATTAACATAGATTACACAAACAATAATAAAAAAACTGGGCAAAAGAAAGAGTAGATAAGGATGAAGCCCTGGCTAAATGGATAATGTATGGAGTTGAAATGACATGCAAAAACTCAGCACTCTAAGGTTCTTGAGCACACTCTAAAATATAAAATTGCAGAAATCTTAGATGCCAGTAGGAGTGTGTCATCGTCTACTAGTTAATAATGTCACAACATGCAATCTCTTGATGTCTATGATTTGCAGTGGGGATGCACTACTGTCCTGACTCAGCAAGAAAACAGATAACTAATTTCTTGAGTTTAACCGGGAGATGTGTGCAAAAGGCAAAACAAAAACAAAATAAAATAAAATGAAGCCACAGAAACCAAGATGAGAGGTAAAAATCACAGTCAAAATTCAATCTAGAAGTCAAAATCCAGACAAGAGTGTAAAATAACCTATAGAAAAAAATCAGAAAAGGAACAAACTCGTCATACTATTTTAAGACGGGCTTGAAAATTCTTTTGCACAAGCGCGCACTGTCCTGCACTGTTTTAGTTCATACTTAGTGAATCAATTTAAGTACAATATGTACAGGAGTGCAATTGTTGCTAATCTCTTATTTTTATAAATCATTTATGCCCTTGCTTAGTATAATCCAGACAGTCAGAATGTTTTCACACTTGAGAATTCTGAATATTTGGATAGAAGTTTTTCATCAGGAATATTTATGGTTTACAGTTTTCTGTGTTGTCATTTTGTTTTCCTGATGTGCACCGCTGTTTTAGAGCTTTTGTAGTTGCTGTCTCCCTTGCAATGGTTCCCAGAATGCTCTGCAGTGCGCTCATTAGTGACATCATTGGAGCGATGGCTTAAATATCATCTTCAGCACTTCAACAGATAAACCCTCTTTTGCTGTGCTAAAAAACTTAACTTTTATACTTTTATGTTATTAATTCTCTGCTTTTGTTTTTTGACTTCGATTTCTGATTCTCATTTTGGTTTTGACATCTTCTTTCTTATAGTCTGTAAGTGCCTTGAGTATAGGAAAGGCGCTATATAAATAAAATGTTTTATTATTATTATTATTATGATGTTTTTTGCTAGTTCTTTTTCATTTTTTCTTTTCTAGTCACTCATGAGCCAATACAGTGATAATGGCTCATTACTTTTTTCATTTGATATATGCTATGTAAGGCAGATGTAGCTCAAAAATATAACATTTAGTTTCATTTTTATCTGGATCTTTAATAGAAGAACATGCACTCACCATGAGTATGAGGAAGCTGAAACTAAGCAAGCAAGGCTCTTTATTGTTGTCTAGAATAAGCAGGGTAATGGCTAAGATAAAAGTCTATGATGGTTTGCTCAGCATTTTATGAAACAACAAAGTTTTCAGCTTTTTTTTTTGGACTTCCTTGAATTAATACTTTCTGTGTGATCTATGTGTCTACTAAATTTTCCTTTTTAATTTTTTGACTGTATATCTGGCATGGCCTTATTCTATGAACAATATCAGTTAAACATTTTGAAAAATTGAAAAAATCAAAGTTACAAGCAGAACAATAGCCATCAAATTAAAGAATAATTAATACCAAAAGTGCTCAAGCAAGTGTGAGCATAGAAAAGCAAAGAAACATCAAACTCACTGAGAAAGTTAAAAGAGGAACAGTGACACAGAGACGTAGTAAGTGACAGAGAAATAGAGAGTGCAAGGGAAAAAAGCAGTCTGTTCTTTCAAAGGCTGGAAAGCCTCCATCTGGCCAATAAATGAGATTAGTCAGGCTGAGCCTGTATTCTGGAAGTCACACAAAGGCTTCATTAGCAGAACGTGATGAAAACGGCTGTTCAATTAGCTGGGACATCATCTGATTTTGTTTTCGGGGGCCATTCTTTACTATCTCAGGATAGGGCTCTGTCAAGTGTTACACGACGGCAGATTTGAGAGCTTGCTGGAAGGGTGCTGACAATCCTACATGCACATTGGTGTGAAATAAAAAAGTTCATTTCATCCAAATGTCTTATTTGGCTTTACTTAAAATACTTATATAACCGTTTATTGTGTTGTACAAAAAAAAAAAAAAAGTTCTTTATGAATCTTTAAAATATGGTGTGGTCAATTCTTGAGATTTATTTCATTTTGTCTTTTATTGCACATTTCAAAAAAGCTTTCAGAGACCTTCCTGCTATTGATCGCTTACATTTATGCCTTCAGTTTTTGCTTAGCAGGTTATAAAGAGAGTAATCACCTTAATTGTACAGTTATGAGGAAGGGAAAATAAAGGGTGGCTTTTTATTTTATCATTGTTGTCTTAGGACTTTTAAATATTTCCAGTCTTTACAGTATGTTTCATTATGGCTTTGGAAATTTAACTTAAAAGTGGGAGGCAAATGAATAGTAAAATGCCCTTACAAAAGAAATGTAATAAAATTATTACACAATACTATATTCTTCATGAAAACCCCTGCTATAAATTAATGTAGTTCTACATCATGCTATATAATATTTCATAGCAATTAATAAATATGAAACAATAAAACATACCAATTGAAGAGGGTAATTTGCATCACTAAATGAGTAGTTGCAGGATCCTATGACATTTCTCTTCCAATTTACCTGCTACAAAATTATAAATATTTTATTTTATTTATTATATTTTATTTAATTATAAATATTTTGGTTAGTGAATACAGCTTTCAAAAAATGCCAGTAAAACCTAATGCCTAACATGGCACAGACATTGATAAAATAACAGGGCTTGTTAAGTAGAGTGTAACAACTTACTGACTCACAGAACTTAGACTCCAGTGTTTGAATCCCATTCCAGGGATTGCGTGTGTGGAGTCTGCACATTCTCCTTGTGTCTGCAAATGCCTGAAATGTGTGTGTGTGTTAGTTTAATTATTGATGCCAAATTGAAGGTGTTTGCATGAATGTACTCTGTGATGGATGGGTGCCCTGACCAAGATTGGTTTCTGTCTTTTGCTTGATGCTGCCATGACAGGCTCAGGCGCCCGTGACATTGAACTAGATTATGGGTGGATAGAGGAATTGAACTAAACTTAATTTCCAAAGACTCGTGCATTTGCTTAATACAAGGTTAAAAACAGACTATATATCAGAGTGCTCCTTGCGATGGTCAGATAAATGATCCAGTTATGATAAACTCTCCCCACACCCCCCTAAACTCCACAAAATATATTAGTAAATTAGTAATTGATTCCTACTTTTTGTTCCTCGCTTCCAGGCACGTTCTACATCCTTGTGACCACGTAAAGGACAATTAGAAAAAGGAATTCATTGACCAGTGAATCTATTCACCTTGCCATAAGGTAATGTGCTATAATTGTTAGTGTATTTTTTTATAACATTATATACTGTGCACAACCTACGTTATGATGCATTCATATTTACCAAGTTTCATGGTTTACTTTCTGCTTTTTTAAGGAAATTAACAAAGTAAAATTATGAAAACAACAGAGAACAGGGGATAGTTTGGAAGAGAATATTAGAAATGATAGAAACCTTGAATGTTCACCCAGAACAGCAACAAAAGAAATCTTTAGATTAGCAAGAATTCTAGTTATGTATGTTATGCATACTTATACACTGTAAGTATAGGAAGCTTTAAATGAAGCCGTATTTGAAGTACTAAATAAACAAGTCGATGAATAAGCTAGTAGTTATGCAGCTAAGCTATTGGAGGTAAAGGGTTTATGGAATAACATTTAGTGTTCCCTAACAGTTAATAAAAATCTTTCTTAAAAGTAATAACATCAGTGCCACCCGGGTCCTGCTATCTGTGTCACAAACGTGCAGTAAGGTCTAAGAGTGCGCTTGCATGTCCTCTAGTACCCTCTAGAGCTTGAAACCCCCTTCCAGGTAGCTCGCCAAATGGTTAATGAATCCTATATAAATTTGAAAACTTGATTAGTCACATTAGGGGTGGGCGATCTTTCCAAAAAATCATATCATTATCCTTTTAACACAAAATCACAATCCACAATCTGAGCCAGACTCAAACTCATCAAGACCTAAGTAACACTTTATTTTAAATATCAAAAAAAGTTTAATTGAATTGTTCTTTCGTTCTCTAGCTAAACGGAGACGCCCCAAAGCTGGCGAGTGAGTGAGGAAGGCCCCTCCCCCCAGCCCATTGCGTGGATCACGCAAATAAATCGGTACCACAAGTGAACTATGATACATAGTGAAAGGAGAGAAGTTGCAAAATCAACCAGAATGTTCAAGCAAATTATAGAAAAAACCTGATTTAAATCCATTAAATGGATAGATAGATAGATAGATAGATAGATAGATAGATACTTTATTAATCCCAAGGGGAAATTCACATACTCCAGCAGCAGCATACTGATAAAGAATAATATTAAATTAAAGAGTGATAACAATGAAGGTATAACAGACAGACAATAACTTTGTATAATGTTAACGTTTATCCCTCCCCAGTGGAATTGAAGAGTCGCATAGTGTGGTGGAGGAACGATCTCCTCAGTCTGTCAGTGGAGCAGGACAGTGACAATGGTCTGTCACTGAATCTGCTCCTCTGTCTGGAGATGATACTGTTCAGTGGATGCAGAGGATTCTCCATGCTTGACAGGACCCTGCTCAGCGCGCGTTGCTCTGCCACAGATGTCAAACTGTCCAGCTCCGTGCCTGCAATAGAGCATGCCTTCTTCACCAGTTTGTCCAGGCGTGAGGCGTCCTTCTTCTTTATGCTGCCTCCCCAGCACACCACCGCGTTAAAGAGGGCGCTCGCCACAACCGTCTGATAGAACATCTGCAGCATCTTATTGCAGATGTTGAAGGACGCCAGCCTTCTAAGGAAGTATAGTCGGCTCTGTCCTTTCTTACACAGAGCATCAGTATTGGCAGTCCAGTCCAATTTATCATCCAGCTGCACTCCCAGGTTTTTAAAGGTCTGCACCCTCTGCACACAGTCACTTCTGATGATTACGGGGTCCACAAGGGGCCTGTTCCTCCTAAAATCCACCACCAGCTCCTTGGTTTTGCTGATGTTCAGTTGTAGGTGATTTGAGTCGCACCATTTAACATAGTTTTCTCGTGAAAAGCGGACAGACATACAGACAGAGAGACGTTGGATTTTATATATTGTATTATATATTAGTAAACCTTCAAAATAATGTGCAGTTAAAGTCTGAACAGCATTCTCAGCATTTCTGGAGCTTGGTAGAGCCAGATAACTATAAGAATCTTCACCAAGAAGCTCTGAAAATGTCTGCTTTGTTTGGGTCTACATACCTCTGTGAGTCTGCCTTTTCTGACATGAATGTCATGAAATCAAAGTTCAGAACAAGACTGACAGATGAACATTTAAATGACTCCATAAGAGTGAACCTAAGTGGTTACACTCCATCATACACCTCTCTTATTGACTCCATGCAGTGCCAGTCATCTCACTAACTAAAAAACACATCACACATGCAACTGGACATGTGAATACTCTTGTGAAGTGAAACAGTGACATGTAACAAAATGACAAATGAATAAGGAATATCTGTGTATTTGTAATTGCATTGTTTTATTTTGATAGCCTGCGGTGGGCTGGCACCCTGTCTGGGGTTTGTTTCCTGCCTTGTGCCCTGTGTTGACTGGGATTGGCTCCAGCAGCATGACCCTGTAGTTAGGACATAGCGGATTGGATAATGGATGGATGGATGTTTTGATAGCATTCACGTTTTAATTCAAAAGTGTGAGATACACTAGAAAATGCATACAGACAAACAAAATGCACTTGCAGGTGAACTAAACACTTTTCGTGATGTTTTAATGCAAAATTTGAGTTGTGGACACCAACATTTTGTAAATGTTCTAGCAAAACAAGCTTATTCAGTTTGTTTGGGTTGAAATAAGCTATGAGAATAAATGTTAGAAAACATGTTTAGCTCTCTGCCATTTTAATTTTGTAAAAGTAGTTCTCAGGGGAAAAAAAGTTGGAAACCCCTGCTCTAGAGCAAGGATTGCCCAGTCTCTGCAGATGAGCTATGGCTTGCTGAGAAAGAAGCTCAAAGCCAAGAACAGCAACTTTTAAAGGAACATCAAGAAGCCCTTAACCGCCTCCTTACAAAAGTAAAACCTGTATATTTTTGCCCTATGTAACCTATCCCAAAAGAAATCAATCTTCACTTTTTCGGATCCTGTTTAAAAGCCCAAGAGGAGGATCACCACACATAAGCTTGTGCCACAGCATTGAAGCTACTAAATTGTTAATGACAATCACCCGCCCTCTGTATGAAAGTTTAATCATGATCCATTTCCACTTTTTCAATCGAGTGGTTACTTGATCTAAAAGTCCCTCCCAATTACTCTCATCCATCCCCTCACTACCCTTTAATACCCCAAAATACCTAAACCCTTTCTATTCCAACTGTCAGGTTCAGTCCAGTAGTAGACATCCAGTTCAGGACCCAACTGAGAAGGCATTACTTTTAGACCAATGTGTTTTCAATTAATTATTGACATGGAATTAATATTTCAATGTCACACTTTGATTTAACAAAAATAACAATATTGGTGTAGGCTAAATACTTGAAACTGACATTTGGGTATGATGGAAATGTCAGTGTCCATAGTCTCTGACTTAGCTGAAAGGGCATGTCAGACAAGGCATAGCCTTGCTGAATTCCCCTCTTCAACAGACATTATCATCTATAGATAGTTAAGGAGTAACGTTTAAAGTTTTTGAGAGAGAGATCAGAGCTACGTGTATTTTAGAGGATAGCTGCTGATTGCCAGAGATATCACGGCCATGTGCTTTTCTCACCACACGGGGGACGCTCTCCCATCAGAGCTGAACATGCTTAGATACAGTGCCTACGTTTGCAGCGTACCTACCTTCCGCTTGACCAGAATTACATTTTTTTTTTATTGATCTTTAATGTTTATTCTCTTTCACTACTATGTAGGCGGAGCCGCGGGGGACTACTAGTCATCTTTATAAAACATCCCAAACCCAAAACATTTCAGTGTGTTATTTCAGCATATTAAATAAATAACGGTGATCTACTTGGTTGATCTATGGATAATATTGCCAAGCCCACATCAAAAAGATTGAAGCTGAAATGACAATAAAAACATGTCATAAATAGTTATGTTGGGTGCACAGGAAACCTGACAGGTTGAAAATTAAGCCCATTACAGTCCTCAGTCGACTGGCCAATGACCTTTATAGTTTTTTCATAGCAGACTCACAGGGTGCCAGTTCTTTATTTGACACAAGTCTCCTTTCTTGGGCAGCAGAGTGATGACTGCTCTTCTGCAGCTCAATGACAATTCTCCATCTTGTAGGCTTTCCAGGAATACTGAGTATACCTCTGCACTCAACAAATGCCAGACTATATAAATAAAAAAGAATATCTGTATTTTTGTCTGTCCCTTGTATAATCCTATCCACTTTAGCTGATCTGGATCAAAACTTTGCACAGTTACTCTGTAGGACCATATGGGCAAGAAAGACTACTTTGAAACTCAACGCTAGGGGTCAATTTTTTTTTCCTGTGGGCTACAGTTTGCACACCAGTACTAGCTGTGGGCTTACAGCAAATTAAACATCTGAACAGATTGAAGTCCAACTAGCAGCCAAAATGACCAGAGCTTAACATTACTTACCCAGGCAATGTGCTGCTGTAATATAAAAAGGAGAATTGTGTGCATTTTCAGGAGGTAGAAGTGGAAGTGATGTACAACACAAAAGAGAATCAAAGGGCTGTTGTTGAACTCCTGCTTTGTTGGTTTTTCTTCATAATTTAAGAACTACAAATTGTTCACCTTGACCTAAGAAGATGAGTCAGACATGACAGTATTCATAATTAGATTCCAGCAAGAAGTTACCACGATTCTGTAATTAAATAAGATGCAAAAAGAGCGAATTCTCAACTGAAAAGGGCAGAGACATCGATACAGAGGCAGTGTGAAACCAACTGGACAGATTTAAACATTAGTGATTGTGTTGAGAAGGTGACTCAAAACTAAAACCGAAGCAAATGTGCCAGTGAACTGCACCCACCTGCCCATTACCCAGGTGTACACCTATTTGATACTAGATTTGGCTCAGAACCATTATGGTTCAGTAGAGCATTGTTAATATAATTAAAATCTCCACTTACTATGAATATCTCACCATTATCAAAGGACTCCACCACTTTCCTCAAAACATCAAAAAACAGCTCCTTTCTCCCCTATTCGCATCAGCTTTAATAAACACAAGATCTTAGTGTCTGACTTTTGCCAGAACTGCCAACAGATGCCCAGCCACTAGCTCACTAAAGTTAGTGATTTGTAAGGTCATAGTTTTTAAAGTAAGTATGGCCACCATAGCACTGATATGGGAGCCATGACTAAGGATAGCCTGACAGAACCAGTATGGCTAATTCTTAACATGGGAATGAGTTTCTTGCATGAAAGTGACCTGAACAGCCTTTTGGTCTAGAAAGTCAAACAGCAACCATTTTTACACTCACCCTACAATCATTCAAGCTCCCTGTGTATAAGGATTGCATTGATGAAGCACAAAATGGAGTTAACCGTAAGGCACATGACAACAAAGAATAAATTGCATGCTGAAACAAATCCATTACATTTGATAAATAGACTGGTAAACCTTGCTAATGACATTTTTAAGCCTGATTGTTTCCTTTTGGTCCATGCCCAGTTGCACTGCTTTTCGCATCACCCTTTGGGTGGACACTACTGATAATGGAAGATCAGGGAAGTTTTCCACCACTTTGATACCTCTCTTGCCTTTAATATACCCTCTGCTGAGTCTATTGTGAAAAAGAGGTACTCCTCAGTGACCTATACCCTCATGCTCATGGTCACTCAAGTCACCATAACAGTCATTTAGACTTTAAAAAGGGCTTAGCAGACATATTACTTTACTTTACAGATTTTGTATTCTCTGATTTCTCCTTTCTTTCTCTAGTGTGAACTTTAAGCATCTCGTCACTCCTGCATTCTCACTCTGTACACTGACATCATACACATCCGCCAGGTTTCTCACTTCTGTGCCCTTCCACAGCATCCATGCCAATGTACTCCACCAGCAGTCCATCTTCTCAAGCTGTTCCTTCTGCAGCCACATCAGTTGCCTGAGATTCATTGATAGTGGGAATGATTTGTGCAGCTCCATGTTGACATTTGCCGTCTTATTCACATCTCTACTGACCTCAGTGTCTTGGTTATCTTTTATCAGTTCTCTGTTTACAGGATCAGACACTTTTAACTGGCACATGCTCAGCAGAATCGCTGGTCTCAGCTGACACATTTCTTTCAGTATTAAGCAAGCTCTTCTCAGGAGTGACTTTCAATACCGCACTGGGGAGCAAATCCCAAAACACAGCCTGTGCTACAGCTACAGACTCATTTATGCCTGTTTCATTATCCTCTGTACTGTCCACCTCCTCACCACTCTCATCTCCAGTCTCATCATTCTCAGTTTCAACAGCAGCAGGAGTGCCCATGGAAGGAGCAGAATTTCCCACCACATTAAGTGTACTGTTCTTACACTGGGTTGTCTTGTGTCCAGTCCTGCCACAGTTAAAATACTTCATAGAGTCTGACAAAACATTAAAAAAAATTCAAAACCACTAATCTTAAACCTGAGAGCTACACTTATGTCTTCATTCATACTGTTTAACAATATAAACACATTCTAAAGGAAACCACAAAGCACCCAAAAGAAACAACTTGCTTTAATGGTTTCATTTTACATTCTAAGAAATCATAATTATATCTGACATAACCTGGCCATATGACCGCAATTCTTGCACTATAACATTACCTTTTTAGCAGATGCCAATAAATAGGACAGCTAGAACCAAAGAGGCATTAATAATTACCCCTTCTTCCAAAAGTTTGTCTTCCACAGACTCCTCATTAATGAAAACCATCACTGACTTATTCATTCTGGAGACTGAATGGACATTCTTATTGCTGGTTACGTTTTCCAACTTGCTTCCTGCATGCTTCAGCAGAAACCTGCAGGTCTGCCAGTACTTTAGCCCCATAGCAGTGGTAAAGATTCTGGTAAAGCTTTGGAAATAAACCAGCCAATGACCTTTTGAATGAGGCCATGGCCAAAACGGTAAAGACATGCCTTTTATAACAAAACTCCCTAATAGTAAAACAAATAAGATTTAAAGATAGAAAAAGTAAAGAAGAAAGAAGACAAACACAGAGAGACAGCCACTTCTGTCCTCACCTGCCACAACTCAGACATGTCCACCCCAGACCACAGTAATCAAACAACAAACCAGCAGATAGACAGACAGAGAGGCAGATCGACAACCGACTGACTATTGGTAACCCAGCTTCACCTTTGATATAATCATGAATTAGTGATCTTTGATAAAAATTAAGATTAGATTTTTATCAAATCAAAAAAACAAGTACTTGTTTTTTCAGTTAAGACATTCTCTGCCATATTACTACTTCTGAAAATTTAGATAGATAGATAGATAGATAGATAGATAGATAGATAGATAGATAGATAGATAGATAGATACTTTATTAATCCCAAGGGGAAATTCACATAATCCAGCAGCATTATACTGATACAAAAAAACAATATTAAATTAAATAGTAATAAAAATGCATGTAAAAGCAGACAATAACTTTAAATAATGTTAGCATTTACTCCCCCGGGTGGAATTGAAGAGTCGTATAGTGTGGGAGAGGAACAATCTCCTCAGTCTGTCAGTGGAGCAAGACAGTGACAAAAGTCTGTCACTGAAGCTACTCCTCTGCCTGGAAATGACACTGTTAAGTGGATGCAGTGGATTCTTCATGATTGACAAGAGTTTGCTTAGTGCCACAGATGTTAAACTGTCCAACTTAACTCCTACAATAGAGACTGCCTTCTAAACAAGTTTGTCCAGGCGTGAGGCGTCTTTCATCTTTATGCTGCCTCCCCAGCACACCACCGCGTAGAAGAGGGCACTCGCCACAACCGTCTGGTAGAACATCTGCAGCATCTTATTGCAGATGTTGAAGGATGCCAGCCTTCTCAGAAAGTATAGTCGGCTCTGACCTTTCTTACATAGAGCATCAGTATTGGCAGTCCAGTCCAATTTGTCATCCAGCTGCACTCTCAGATATTTATACGTCTGCACCCTCTGCACACAGTCACCTCTGATGATCACAGGGTCCATGAGGGGCCTGGGCCTTCTAAAATCCACCACCAGCTCCTTGGTTTTGCTGGTGTTAAGATGTAAGTGGTTTGAGTGGCACCATTTAACAAAGTCTTTGATTAGCTTCCTGTACTCCTCCTCCTGCTCACTCCTGATGCAGCCCACAATAGCAGTGTCATCAGCGAACTTTTGCACGTGACAGGACTCCGAGTCATATTGGAAGTCTGATGTATATAGATTGAACAGGACCGGAGAAAGTACAGTCCCCTGCGGCGCCCCTGTATTGCTGAACACAATGTCAGACCTGCAGTTCCCAAGATGCACATATTGAGGTCTGTCTGTAAGATAGTCCACGATCCATGCCACCAGGTGTGAGTCTACTCCCATCTCAGCTCAGACAAGTCAGCTTGTCTATAAGGAGCAGAGGTTGGATGGTGTTGAAGGCGCTAGAGAAGTCCAAAAACATAATTCTTACAGCACCACTGCCTCTGTCCAGGTGGGAGAGGGATCGGTGTAGCATATAGATGATGGCATCCTCTGCTCCCACCTTCTCCTGGTATGCAAACTGCAGAGGGTCGAAGGCGTGGCGGACCTGTGGCCTCAGGTGGTGAAGCAGTAGCCGCTCCATGGTCTTCATCAGATGTGACGTCAGAGCAACAGGCCGGAAGTCATTCAGCTCACTAGGACGTGATACCTTTGGGACAGGGGTGATACAAGATGTTTTCCAAAGCCTTGGGACTCTCCCTTGTTCCAGGCTCAGGTTGAAGATGCGCTGTAGAGGACTCCCCAGTTCCAACGCACAGGCCTTCAGCAGTCATAGCGATACACCATCTGGACCCGCTGCTTTGCTGGCACGAAGTCTTCTCAGCACTCTGCTCACATGGGCTGCTGTAATTGTGGGTGGGGATGTCTCACCTATGCTGGTATCAGCAGAAGTTTTGTCAAATGTCAACAGTATTTGACAAGATACTTATATTTATAAGGTACTAACATTTTAAATGTACAATGAAACAGGTTGTGGATTTGTTTGTTCCTCATGTGTTCCCATATTTAATCCAAAGGTGGGTTTTGCTACCAGAAACTTTAAATGTCCTGTGGTCTGCTTCAGATACCGTACATACTCGCGGATAAGTCGGGACTTGATTTTACCATATAATTTCCGGTATTTTATAATGTTGGCCATATAAATTGAATGTGGAAAACTCACGTTGTTGTTCCAAGAGATTATGATATGCCGACCTGAGAGAGTAATCACAGAGCACACTGCCTTTTTTTTCTATGTATTGTGGCTACGTGACCACCCGGTAATATCTGAACTATTCCAAAGCGACGTTTGCACTGATTTGTGCTTTTTGTATCTCACACCCTCATACACCTTTATCGTAAGAATATCCCTTATCTACGATGGAGCGTTCGATCAGAAGAAAATATGAAGCTGGTTTTAAATTAAACATCGTTGAAGTAGCAAAAGAAATTGGTAACTGCACTGCTGCAACAAAATTCCATGAAGATGTAAAAAAAAAATTAAGTGTCGAATTTTTGAACGGGCGTATAAGTCGGGGTCTGATTTTGATTTTTCGGGTTTCAAGACCTGACTTATACGTGAGTATATACGATACTTATATGCATTGTACTGTATATTCAAATGTGTTGCAGTAGCTTTAGCATTTATCTATTAAAACGCCAACTTGGTGCAATCCTGTGACAAATTCACAAATATAAACTCACTCAAAGGGTGCCAAATTATTTTGATCTTACCATGATTACTTTTAAATAAATGCAAAAACATTTTCTAGGAACAACCTTGAAAGCCATTTCAGGTGAAATGTTCATTCTAGAGTACAACTATCCTGGGAGTGTGAGAACGTTGGACTAGCATGTTATTATAACTCATAATCTGTTCTGCATTGCCAAGCAGTGTTTTATAAAGTACAGAAACTGATGCATATTTAAGTAAAGGTAAATTGCATAGATAATACTAATACTAATACTACTACTACTACTGCTACTACTACTACTACTACTACTAATAATAATAACAATGTTTATTTATATATCACCTTTCCCATGATCCACATGCTTTACAAATATTTCAAACTATATAACAGGAATGAAAGCCCAAATACAGTTCAATAGATATAGAACACAAAGAGTGAGTGTTAATGGCTGTTTCTCTGATACCCCAAAGTACATCTGTGGGTACTCCACAAGGGTGCTGCCTATCTCCTCTTTTTTATATCCTGTATATATACTGCAGGAGTTTACACAAACACATCCTGAAATCTGCAGATGACTCTGTGTTTTAAATCTTCCACAAGATAAGGAAGATAGCCATGGACCTATTGTCAATGAGTTTGTACATTGGTGTGATCGATCTAATTTATCACTTAATATTTCCAAGACAAAAGATATGGTTGTGGATTTCATGTGCTCTCCACCATCCACTGTCTCGACTTTAATTAAAGGGGAGACAGTAGAGATGGTAGAGCAATACAACTATCTGGGAACAATCATTAATAACAAATTAAACTTTGATCTTAACACAGTGCAAATCTGTGAAAAAGGGCAGTCACAACTTGTCTTTCTTAGGAAACTCAACAGTTTTAAAGTGGACAAAACCATAATGACACTTTTTTATAAGTCCTTTGTCACATTTGCTTTTATCTGTTGGTTTTGAAATCTCAGCAACAAGAATTTAAATCATCTTAGCAACATTATATAAATTTGCAATAACATTATTGGTTCAGAGCAGACATCTATCAATGAAATGTTTTGCAAACAGGTTAGAAATAAAGCAAACTCAGTTTTGTCAGACAGTAGCTGTTCTCTTTTCTCTAAATTCCAGCTGTTGCCATCAGGCTGCTGATTTAGGTTTCCAAAGATAAAGATCAAAAGATTTAAGAACTCTTTTATTCCTAGAGCTATGAGCATTTTAAATTTGTAGGGGTGATGCTAAATGTATTATTATTTTGCATACTGTTGGAAGTAATTATTATTCTTTTTATTGATTTTGAGTGTATGTTTATGCAATAACATTGGCTGTCAAATATTGTGTCTTTGTTGTATCTATTGGATCTCTGTAACAATGTCTTCTGTTTTTGTACTTCACTGCTGCAAACAAATTTCCCTCTGGGATAATAAAGTCTACCTAAGAACTAAGTCTGGATGCAAACAGGATCAAAGCAAAGAGCAAATACTAGACAAACACATGAAACACAAGGTTCTGGGTTAGAAAACGACAAAATATACAGAAATATAATACAAAATGCTTGAAGATAAATTGCAAATAACATATTTTGTAATACCCTATACCATCATAAGCACCTGTTTAGAGAGGGTGGACTTTAACAAAATATTTGCATACCCAGTTAATCCTGTTAGGGATCTGCAGGGTCAAAGCTAATCCCTGTAGCATTGGACTCATTGCAGGGAATAGCTTGGCATTGTCCCCACAGGATCCTATCATGTATACATCCATTTTCACACTGTTCGACTTTAGGATAGATAGATAGATAGATAGATAGATAGATAGATAGATAGATAGATAGATAGATAGATAGATAGATAGATAGATAGATAGATAGATAAAGACAGACTCCAGCAAGTCTACTGATTGCGATGAAGGTCTTTGGGGAGCAAGCTAACAGTGGGATATGCCTGATATGTGCCACTCTGCTTGTCATTACTGCACCAGACAGCTCTTTCTTTTAAAAAGTAGAAAGGCTTCTGTTCGACTTGCTATAGTGACACAAACACAAGAAATATGCTGTCAAAAAAGATAGCTTGACAGGGTTTAGCCTACAGTTTCAAGCTAACAAGCCCCAGAAGAACAGTTCTCCTGAGGAGACCCAAAGAAATTAAACTGGCAAAAAAGTTAGAACTGTTTTTCAAAATAGGTGACAGGGATTAGAGAGTTTAATGAAATGAACTAAAGTCTTCTGTTGTGCATTTACACCTGACTGCATGTTTTTTCTTTGTAATGCACTGTTCAATATAATGGTGTTATCAGTGATTTAGAATAAATCAAGCAAAGCAATTCAGTCTGGCTAACAATGCTTAAATATTCAATGTAAGGAGGGGGTTGACCTTAAATGGTGCAGAAGATCAGGGTTGTCCTTTTTTTAATGTTCCCAATCTCTTTTGAGTCGATCAATGCACATTTTGTGTCTGAATTGCAACCTTTTCAGTTGGATCTAAATGAGGTTGTCCTCATACAGCATTTTACATATAAAGTACTTGAATAAGATAAAAGAGGGATAGGATGTTAAGATTCATTGTCTATACTCAATTAAGAGCCCTGACAAGCAGCCAGCCCCATAAGAATAACAGCAACAATAACATTTATTTATATAGCATATTCTCATAAATGAAATTAGCTGAATGTGCTTTACAATAATAATAGCTAAACAGAGCTACAAAGGAAAGCAAAAACTAAGGAACAATTATCTATAAGAGTAGATAATCATAATGTCCAGCTTAATATAATATTGTTTGAACCAATCACAAAACCTATGGTCAGATGGCCAGGGAGGACAGGAAAATAAAAGCTTCTAGTTGATGTGATGTTGATGTGAAGTAAATCTGTGAGCTTCCAAGGAACAAAGATCACCCAGCTATCTTTAGGCTTTCTACTGTCTTCCATGAATGTGTCACCCTTAACAGGAAGCTCATCACCTTCTCAGCATCTCAGGGGGATGCAGCATACAGAAGAAAATGATTTCTGGGTTCTGACAGATGCAATGCTTTCCCTCTGGGGTGATGGTGTAAGGGTCTCAGGATTTTGCTTTTAGCTACTATGAGTTATGTTGGGAAGTGTCTGCACAAGCACGGTTCCAGTATTGTTGAGCAATGGAGCGAGCTGAATAGACATGGGAGGATGAGAATTGAAACCATAACTTAACTAAGGCTTAATCTACACTACCACATATATGCTTGAAAACAGTATTTTTGTTTTAATAGTTTTTTTTGTCTGCACTGATGTTTTCAGATTTCCTAAATATTTGTCCTCTACTCTGAAACTCCAAAGTTGAGTACATTTTGCCTATTAGGCATGCATAGTTTATCCACCAAGTGCACTTTTCATTAATAGAGCAATCCTGAAGTAAATTGAAATGTCAAAAGAATGGGGGAAAAAACAAAACATTAAAAATGTATAAAGATTACAAAAGTACAATGTTTCCAAAGCTTTGGACAGTTGAGGCCCTTATCTGGCCGGGATGAACCGGATGGAAGGACCGGTGGGGGAGAGAGAATTTTCAGGACAGTTTTTCCCCTGGACTGACAGAGGGCAGCCCCCTTGTCTCTTCCAGCAGGGCCATGGGTCATGGAAACTTAACGCTTGCAGGACCCTATTTGGCTGCACTTCCACCTCACCCAGAAGTGCTTCTGGAAGAAGATTGTTGGGCACCCGGAGTCCTTCCTATAAAATAAGCCATTCATCACCACTTAATGGCCTGAGTCAGGAGGAAGTGGACTAAGCTCATGAGGAAGAGTGGAGACGGAAGGACAGGCAAGGAGAAGGGACTGTGTTGCTGATATACTGTATACATGGCTTCTTTGTGTAAATAAACCATCTGCTGAGTGGTGAAACTTGTGTCCTGCCTGTCTGTATCAAGTTAGGGCAGCTGTATGCGTCCTTGGCTTCAAATCTGGTAGTTCTCCCACAATAAATGCAGTGAAATATTCAAGTATTTCAAGAAGCTGTACCCAATAACTAATGCAAAGAAGTTACGAAAGGATAATCCTGACAACTAAGATGGGATCACAAAGGGAATTTCTGGGACAAACCAAAGTCAGTGTCTGAGTGCATGACAATC
Source organism: Polypterus senegalus (assembly GCF_016835505.1). Classification (NCBI taxonomy): domain Eukaryota; kingdom Metazoa; phylum Chordata; class Cladistia; order Polypteriformes; family Polypteridae; genus Polypterus; species Polypterus senegalus. The sequence continues at coordinate 213,464,890 of NC_053154.1, read as the reverse complement.
ATATGCCTTTTTTTCAAAAACGTCAGTTTTCCCTACCACACTGCTGTGTAAAACCCAGTGTTTTTAAATTTACACACTGCAGGGAGCATTTCTGGAATGGCGAAAAAATTGGGTTTCATAATAAAAAAAACCAATGTGTTTTCTTAATTATCCTGGTAATGTGAATCAAGTCAGCTGGTAGCAGAAGGAAGGCAGGAAAGAAATGAGACAGTGCTAATGATTAGCTATGCTGACACCATTCTATTTTTAGGGTATTCAATGTAAAAATTCCATGGATTATAATATTGCTTGAACCAATCACAATTTTTAACCATTTTATTAGATGGAATAAAACATCTTTGCATCCTGTACAAGTTTAATAGTGATTTCATTGTGTTAAACCAAGAGCTTTCCTTCTGCAGAAGTAAAGAACTGATAACCTGATTGGGGCTCCAATGTCATTTTTAGCTTGCATCGCCATTTCGGTGGAACACTACTTGGCATTGAGGTATAAAATTGCTAGAAGGCTTCTGTAGTGCTGATCAGAAGGTAACTTAAGTTAAGTAAATAACATGCTTTCTAAAAGATTATCATTAACACAATGTAAGCCAATCCATGTCTCCATGGTGTAAGCCCCCAACGCTTATTGTATGGCGCAAACATGAGACATCCTAGTGGTCAGCAGATGCACACATTTCACATGGACGTCTGTCTCTTTTCTGCTGAACAGCAGTAAAAGCATGGTGAAGTCTGGGTCTGACTTAGCCGTGAAATTGAAACAGTTTGCACTAAGATGGCACAGCGAGCAACAAACTGTCACCATAACTGCAAGATCCACTTCTTTGGTTAAGCCCCTAAACTTTGCTTAATGCTGTTGGGCCCATTCCTCAAGGCCTAAAATGTCATTAAGTTGATAAACCCACTGTGTTTCCTACAAGAAAGAAACTTTAATTATTAATGTAACTTACAATTACAGTATTGGCTAAAGTGGTTGCCATAGTTATTACATATTCATTTATTTATTTATTAATTTATTTATTTTACGAATTGGCCAAAAATCACTGCTTCATGCAGTTTGAAATCCAAATGTCTATCCAAATCCCTGCTGCTCTTTTCATTGTGGCACAGCTTGGTTGGACTGTATTGTTGCTCAACAGAAGGCCTTCCTGCCAGGAGGAGTTGTGCCAAGAAGAAGGGGGCACCAACATCCGGTCTCAGACACTGTGATATGTGCCTGCTGCTTTCCAATTACTGCACTCCTCTGGAAGCCTGTCTTATTTGCTGCCTTGCCAACCCTAACTGAAAATGAACTGCAGCAGGTTTTGAAATAGGCAACGTGAGCCAGTAAATAAATGATAGCAAAAGGAAAATAGTCTTATCTGTGGTAATGGTAAACTAATGGGGCCATCATTACATTCTTTGAAACCCATGTAGATTAGGATTGTGGGAAACCAAGCAATGCAAGCTGTTAATTTTGTAATGGAGGAAAGCAGGGGGTTAGGAAGATCTGCTTGTAGGAGTCTTTGATGGGAACATCAATCTACAAAGGGAATCGTGTCTTTTTTTTTTTTTTTCATTTAACACCAAAGCCATTGCATGCAACATGAAGACTGTTATAAAGAGTCTCGTACATAATTCCTGCATAATTTAAAATTTTATGGGCCTCTCTGGTAAACAGATAGGGAGTGCTATCTGAATGTACTGTACAGAAAGAGGGCACAAATAGAAAGGGTGATGTTAAAAAAGGATAATTGTGGCTCTTTAAGCTAGGACTAAGCTACACAAGAAATGTTCATTCTACCTCCTCCTAACTACAGACTAATAAGAAAACAGGCTTTCTTGATTTAGAACCAAGATGAGGGAAACATACACAGCCTACATGCACAGTAAGATTCTTCCAGGCCTCTGGGGCACCATTACATCCGGAAAGGTGTTAAAGTTTTGGAAATTTTATATGCATAAATTGATTTAGGACAGTCCACATTAAGCAATGACGGCTTAAACCATGGAGACATGAGGCAGCTTACACCATGTTAATATTCAACTTTTATAAAACATTCAACAATCCGAATAAGGAGTATGTTAAAAAAACAATATTTACAACTACAGAAACCAGTGACTAAAACTAAATAACATCAGATAGCATACTCAAATCTTTATTAATTAATCTAAATTAACCTAATATATGTTCAAGAACAGTACATGCCGGAGAGACAAGATGTTCCACAAGACAAGACTGGACTCCTTTCGTACTGTGTCTATCCAGAGAATCCTTGACCACTGTTGGTTGGTTTGACTTTGTGTCGAATGAGCTGTTGCACATGGAGTCCCAAATGAGGCACATTACCTATATTGTGAGGGAGTGTCAGTTATGGCATTACGGCCATGTGTCGCAATTCCTCGAGGGTGATCCGGCTCATTGTTGAGGACCCGTGTGGCTGGTCCAGGCCACCCATGTACCACCTGACTGCAACAGATAGAGGGTCATTTCTGGAGGGTGGGACTGGACTGCATGCCTGCCTGGGGGGTTGCCAACCAGGATCCCATTCTGTTTTTCATCTTGTGGTACCAGTGCATGCTCACCAACTTGACTTGACTTGTAGTATTATTGGGTACAAAGATAGATCCAACCCTACAACTAATGTTAGAACACGTACAGGGTAAATTTAGAATTTCCAGTCAACCTAAGGTTGGCATTACACTACGTGACTTTAAGATGGACAGCATGTCACAGTAAAAGAGTACAGTTTCTGATTCTTATTGCCTTAAGGATTTTGAATTACATAATTAGCAATCACAGGTGATGACACAGGCGATGTTATCATGAGACTGACAGATTGTGGCAGCCAGGCACCATGAAACACACTGCAAAATAGACTTCTGTGCTGGCTTCAAAGTTCCACAAGCCTCTTCATTGTTTGTGTGATCCATAACATCCATTTTCCTTAATTTCTCGTTTTTTCTTATAGATATGATTGGACTATGCTCAGTTTTTGGGCATTGCATACATTATAGTTCTGGTTGAGTTGTCCACTCTTTCATAAAGGATTCTACACAAATGACCTCAGACCTGTTTGATTTTGTCATGGCTGGTCAAACAGCCCTATTGCTGAGTCACTGGGGATGTCATATTACACAAATACTGCTCATGGGTCATGCATCACAGCCGTTCACAACGTTTGAAGAATATATAAATAAATTGGTATGATGGGATCTAGACATGCATGTCTTAGAGATGCTAAAGTAAAGCAAAACTATGTGGAAGAAAATCAAGCCAGACAAAGGGAAAACCATCCAAATGCCAACTTCATATACCGTACATAATGGGCAGTTTCAGGATTTAAACATGGGGCACTGAATCCATGTGACAACTATGTGTTGTCCTGAAATTAAATACTGAATTTATGTGTCTATTACAGCTTATTTATCAGCTTTATAAGAAGAGTGGGTTTTATAATAATGGCTGGCTTTATTTCAAGCAGATATTAAATAATTCTTGGGCACAAGAACTGGAATTCATAGCTGCAGACAAAGATTGGTTTTCAACTCAGTATAACAAAATATCATTGAGAGGGGAAACTCTTGTAGATCATGTATTTTAATATATCATGGGATGCCCTTTCAAAAGCTTTTATGAAAGTGTTAAAATATAATATTACATGCTCTTCTATAATGGCCTTTCACAAAAGTACAACATGGTAGTAAAGCAACATATCTCTGTTTTGACCGATTTTGACAATCCTTTATAACATCTGTACATAACCACTTCTCTCTCTTTTTTTTTTACAATTCATTTCCACGTCTTAGGAATATGTGCTAGTGCTGACCTGGTCCTATTAATGTTTTTATAAAATGGGATCAAGTTTGGTAGCTCTGTCTTTAGGATTTCCCTGGTATGTAGTCTAAAAAGTTAAGGTTAAGCATTGACAGTTATAATGGCTGTTTTCTTTCAACACTACTTTGGAAGGTGGTTATATTTGAAACATTTGTCGTTTGTCTTTTGAATCTTGGTAGCACTTTTTCTGTAATTTCACGTGGGGTACATGTTCCCATAGTATTCCCTGTCTTCACTAGCACAAGTGAAAATGTCAGAAAAATAAAAATTCTGATATATTTTTTTTTTGTTTTCTCCTCTCTATATTAGTTTTTAGTACAAAACATCACGTCCTTAACTTCCCTCTTCCTTTTAACAAATGAAAATGACCTCTCTAAGTCATCTTTTGTGTATAAAATTGCCCTGCATTTTAGGTAGTACATTTTAAATCAACCTATTTGCACCTAAACTATAACTGTTTTTTTTAAGGCATTGTTGTGTTTATTTTAAATTCACTTTACTGAAATTATCTTTTGACAGGTTCATTTTGCTGACAAATTTTTAAACTCATTATTATAATAAATGGCAATAGTTCATTAAGCTCTGTGTTATACTGATGCTTTGCCAGATTTTTTTAAGGCATATCAACGCATTTGTTAAGATCTTGCTAAATTGCCACAGGCAACTAATAAACTCACTGCAGTATATAAATAAAGTTGTCAATGGTTCTCTGTAAATCTTACTAACACTAAAGAAAGTGTTTGTTGGCATATTTTGACATAGAAATAAGTGACTTACGGATGTGTTTAGGTAACATGTATTCTAAAGCATTGTGCTTAGTACTTTATATATATTTTTAAGATCAATAAAAGCCTTATTGATCAAACAAACCCTCTATTAAAGTTTGGTTACATAAACATAAATGATGCTCACTAGGTAGCCCCACACTAAAATGAGAATGTGAATGCTTTATAAGTCTTATTAATAACAGTCTTGATATGGAGTTACTAATAAATACACTCTCTAGGTAGCCACTGTGTTGTCACTGGTGACTTTAAGTATTATTACTGTAAGACCAAACAAAGCTTTTGTTACGATCTTGTAACCCAGCAGTAAGTGATTACTACTGTAGATGCTCTCTAGGTAGCCTCTGTTCTAAAGTGTTAGTATTCATGCTTTATAAGTCTTATTAATCCCAAACCAGGCCTTTGTTAAGGTCGTGTTATGGAGCATTAAGTGACTAATAGATGCACTATAGGTAGTCCATGTTCCAAAGCATTAACCACTGAGTTAATAGTATTAGTGCTTCTCTTTATAATTTGTATAAATTGCAGTTGTTGGATAAAAATGTAAATTAATGGCTTATTTAAATTTCTAGAAATGTAGATTAGGACAAATAAATTGTTAAGCCTAAATAAAAGTAGTACATATGAAGTAAACACATTAGATACGTATCACTGCACAGTAAGAACAACTTATGAAAAAGACTAAGAACTAGTGAAGTCATTACTGCCCTTAATATGACTGTGTATGGAAGATTTTAAAAAGTCTAGGATATGGAATTACATACAGATGTAGGAAAGTTATCCTTAAACTGTAGAACAAGGCTTCATATGGAATTAGGTGTACAGTTTTAGTGTTAGTATTTAAAGAACAAAAAATAAAAGAGAGATAACACAGTGAAGAATTACTAGAATGATTTCACTCTTATGGGATTATGAATTATGAGTAAGGACTGAAGGAGTTGCACTCCTTTATTTTGAACCAATAGAGAAAATGGAGTGATAGACATGTTTGTTATTAGGGTATAGGCCAGTTGATCTTTAAAAATGAATGTTTCAGCTAGGATACGGGGCACAGATAGAAGGTGACTAAGAGTCAATTTTTCGCAAAAATGTTACGCAATGTATTTCTCACATAACATGATCAAGCTCACTTAATCATTTTCAAGGTCATAGGGGTCTGGAGTTTATCACGGGAGTACTGGACACAAGGCAGGTACCAAACTTTCATGAGGTGCCATTCCACTGCCAGGCCTACTTAGTCACAAAGTATGGTGAAATTTATCCGGTAATGTTGTCTGTGAATAGAACATCTGGGATTTGAAAGTCATGATTTAGAAAAGTGCTTTGTCAGGTTGAATGATTCTTACAAAAGCATTTTATTTTGAAGAGGATTTAGGACAAAAACAGGAAGGGGAAATGTGGGTGAGACGAGACATTAGGACAAGCATTTTACAGCAAAAAAACAACTTAATATGTGGATATAAATGAGATGACTTGATCAAATGTCTGGACATAAAATCACTTGAGTGAATGTTCCACATGTTTAACAAAAGATTCAATATTTTGTCAATAAAGTAAATCGTTTTGCTGTTTTCATTCTCAATTGTGTCTATAACAAGACTCTCTTGAAATTTCTATCAAGATCTGAAAATATTATTTTTCCAGAAATGTAACAGGTCAGGAACCAAAATATCACATATGTAGAAATAGGTGCAGATAAAAGAAATTATCTAAGCATCCTTCTGTAAACATAGAGTGGACAAATATATACTCAGTATACTCATAATTCTACACAAAAACAACCTCATTGCTGCATAATCTACACATTATAATGATTCAGTCTTTCTCTGACACTATTTTATTTATCAGCAAAGCCCTTCTAGACCTGCTGTTCACCGTGATCCAAGTGAGCAACAATGCTACTTTGAGACTTATACAGATTTTTTTTGAAAAAGTTATGTTGAAATTTAAGCTACAATTAGTCACAAACTCACCTGAATCACCAACTAACAAATATGACATCAATTGATGACATTTCTATATCATTTGACTTGGCTATTGAGCAACCTTAAGCGTATTTATGCTATATGAAAGAAGTAGTCTCAACACATGGTAAAGGTTTGGGGCAGTCACCCATATATTGTCCCTGGCTACAAAAGGGTAAAGAAAACAAAGTTGTTGTGTTTAGGGTGAGTTCCAGGACTGAACTGATGAGGTTTTGAAAGATGATGGTTTTAATCAAAATGAAATGGAGGTGCTTATAGTGGGTCCATCAGCTAAAGCCCAAATTGGTCTTGGACTTCTCGGCTCTTTCTCTGTCTTTTGCAAACCTCAAGTGTGCAATCTTGGTGTTATCTTTGACAATAACCTCTCTTTTGAGAAACAGATTAATTCTGTAGTCAAGAGTTGCTTTTTCCAACTTCGTCTATTAGGTAATATCAAGCCTTTTTTATCTTCTGGGGATCTTGAGAAAGCTACTCATGCTTTAATCTTTTCTCGACTTGATTAATGCAACTTGCTGTATTCTGGGATTAGCAAATCCCTAATACGCAGGTTACAGTTAGTCCGGAATGCTGCCGCTTACTTCCTGGTTGAGTCAAGAAAGTATGACTCTGTTTCTCCAATATTAGCTTCTTTACACTGGTTGCCCGTCAGTTTTCGAATTGATTTTAAAATCTTGCTGCTAGTTTTTAAATCTTTACATGGGCTTGCTCCTGCCTATTTATCCGAATTGTGTGCTTTACACCAGCCATCTAGAGTGCTTAGATCTTCTGGTCAGTTGTCTCTTGTTGTCGCTCGTACCAAATGTAAAACCAAGGGGGACAGGGCCTTTGCAGCTGCTGCTCTTCGCCTGTGGAACTCTTTACCTCATCACATAACACTAGAATTACCAGAGCCTATGAAAAAACTCTTAATTCCGTCCCACCTTAAATCGCTTCTTAAATCCCTTCACACCTCTCCACCAGCGCCCTTTGTCTTCTAAATGTGCTGATAAAGAGAAGCTTGGAGCAGCCGGTTACAGCATAGAGAGAAGTGTGTACATTGCTTCTTACAGGAAAAGGCGATGGAAAAAGTGCACTTGAATAAAAGTGCACTTTTGTTATACTTTTACACCAATATATGTTCCTGTGTTTGAACGACACGGGCAGATGGGGAGTGTCTGATTATTGCATATAGTGCCAAAGTTACTGGTCTTTACCATTCTTTCCTCTGCATGTCCAGGAGTACAAAAGAAACAGCATACAGCAACATGCGGGGACTGACAGGAACACTCAATAAAACGGAATAAAAAGAAAATCAAGTGACGGTGAGATACGAAGAAGGCAGCTTCGCCAGCATTTGTGTGTCAGAACCCGGTTGGTGGGTCGGGTGTAGGGCGTTAGTATGCATCGTGGTACACTGCAGAGCTATAGCACGTCTTTAGTGAAAACAGCCGTGTCAGATGGGGTTGTATGGATTGATTCTGAACGTGACTGAGAGAATGAAAAGTGAATTAAAAAAAAAGCTAACCTTTACAAGGATCATAAATTGCACCGGCTGTTACAGACTGAAATCAAATGTATGCTTTTATTCTAAACAGTAAGACTAAGAGCAGTTTACTTCTCAAAACAGAGGGGCGCAGGATCGAACTCGCAACCTCTTGATTCCCAAGCAGAGGCTGATTCAATTGAACCACAGAGGCAGTTACAATAAACTGCTGTCAATGTCGCATGTTAAGGCAGCTTTTTGTTTCTGCAGTTATATTTTTGAATAAAAGCGCAATTGTGTTTTTCTTGTAAAAATGTTTCTTTGCTATTAGGACTTCAGGCTTCATACATTATATAGTTTATGCCTACATTTTGTCATCTACTACTAGAATATAAAAAACATTTCTGCTTTAACAATGTGTTAACACAGATTACTGTAGAAACGGAACAGACATGAAATGCGTGTGTTCCAAATAACGATCTATTATTTCCACTCTAAAACTCCACTTCACTCCCAGATACTCAATCAAGCTGAAGTTCGTGCACGTTCTAAATTGGTGGGGGGATGGAATAGCCAGCTGCTCCAAGCTTCTCTTTATCAGCACATTTAGAAGACAAAGGGCGCTGGTGGAGAGGTGTGAAGGGATTTAAGAAGCAGTTTAAGGTGGGACGGAATTACGAGTTTTTTCGTAGGCTCTGGTAATTCTAGTGATAAAGGAGTCGTCTACAATTGAACAGTTCAAAAACAAGATTAAAGACTCATTTCTATTCACTTGCATTCCATGACCTTCAGTAATGCTGATGGTTTCCTCATTGTGATTATGTAATCTTACTTCTATTTATTATTTATTTTATTTATGTTCATATATTTTATTTCTATTTATGTTATTTGTATGTTTTATTTTATTCTGTTATTGTAAATCACTTTGGCCACAGCATTCCTATGTTGTTTTAAATGTGCTATATAAATAAATTGACATTGGCATTATAAGCCATGAACTGGAAGTGATGTCATCTGGCAGGAATAGGAAGTGACATCAGTCTGAACACAGGTTTAGTGCACCCCGCCACCCCCTGGCCTGGCAGGTAATTACCTCCACTTGGTCCACTCAGCTCCTTCCTTGTCGCACGTGTGTAACAGCTACATTTTTAACTATGTGATATTTTAAAGTACTGCATTCACTGTAGCCTACTACTGCATGTAATTGCATTTTATTATCACTGTTATTTCTGAATATAACTCACTCACTGTTAAACAAATATTTTTAAAAATGTGATGACTGCCTCTGTGATGAAATAACAAATAAAAAAAAATGCTCCAACTTTCAATCATATAACTAAGTCTCTGAGTGCACCTAAATGTTACACCATGAGTATAGTTTCTGTCTTGTTTTTTTATGACTGCTTAATTAGCTGATTTTTTTTTCCTGCTCATATTTTGAATTCAGAAAACTAAAATAGGGTCAGATTTGAATTTATTGAAAATTATTAAATATTTGTATTTTATTGTTCTACCTTTAAATGCTCTGTTTCATCCATTTTTTTTTTCATTTCACATTTTCTTTGGAGTTTGCTCTTCTAAGTGTATTCACAGTGCTGATGATTAATAATGAGCAGAGCAAACAACACAAGAAATTAAAGGGCTGCTGCTACTTCAGAGTTAACCACTTGTTTTGTTGTTAGTTATTCATGGCTTGAACAACCATAACTTTAAAAAAAAAAAGCAAAACATGAAAAGCCCAAAATAGGAAGGATGATATTCATCCCTTTATGACATACATAATTGCTTGCTTTATTCAGTAAAAATGTAGCATACCCTGCTTGTAATTTCTGGTTCACCACTAAATAACATAGTAGCTAGGAAATAATGTCTTGTTTTATTGGGGTTGGAGTCAGCATAAAAGAAGAAACTGCAGTCATTCAAGCCCAGGACTGAAAATGAAAACCACTGACTTAACACACACACATCTTTAAGGAAGGACCCGGAGGAAAAGTTGCACAGACTTGGGGACAATGTACAAGTTCCATACAAACTACAACCTATCTGAAGAATCCAAACGGCTGTGCTCAGTATCCTTTTTTTAGAATATTTTTAAACAATTAAATTGTAATAGCAATAAACAGCAAAAAAATCTATCTACTTTATGATAATACACAAAGGTCTCGGTATCCAGTCCCTCTGAACAATCTGACTAGTCAGTGTGGCTTTGGTGACCTGACTTTAGAGAAAGTGCGAGTGTGAGATGCATGAGGGGTTGTAAAACAATGAGGCATGCTGAGAGAGTTGCCTTTAACAGCGGCAAGTATAAAACTGGACAGGAGGCAAGAACGGTGCCTTGCGAATAAAGGAAGAGCTTGTGATGCAGGCTTTACAGAAACACGCGAGAAAGAGAGAGAGCACCAGTTTAGAGACATTCACACACACATGAATAGTGAGGTAAAGGTGCAATAAGGTACATGTAGAGTGAGAGATAGCCAATATTTTTTTAATAAATCTATTACCTGTCTTAACGTGGTAACGTGGCTGGTAAATAAATAACATGGAAGATGTCATTGATGAAGTTCTCAAAAACACCCAGTGCATTGCATTATGTAGTATCCATAATGCCCAGTAACAGTGTTAAGCTACAGTATGTTTACCTTTTTCTACCAAAAATAATAGGCATGACCAAAATCAGGTGAAATTTGGTGGTGGTAAGTGGTGGTGGTTTTTCTTTTTTACTTTAATTTTTAACTGTAATTTCATTTAGTGCTCTGTAGTCAGTAGTGATGGGTGAACCCCATGGTGTTCGCTTCACCTGGAATTTGGAGAAATCATGGAAGTGTTTGCGAATATCACCAAACTCGGCAAAATGCATTAAAGACAATGGGGATGGACTAACTGAACTAGATTTGACTGGATGATTATAATGGTGTAATCATCTTTAAAGTGTCCCGAGGGCTAAGAAAATATCTTCTAACCATACTGTTTTGAATATTGTAGTCAAAAATGTTTCCTGAGCTGTGCAGCAGCAGTGCCAACCACTGCATCACCGAGATCAAACAAGAAACAACGCAGTCAAAGATGCACAATCATATATTTCGCGGAAATGACAAAATTGTAGTTAAAAGTCAGAATAAATATGTAGTTCTTTTAAAGGCAGAAAATTCAAAGTGGTGTGTCATGATTGAAGCTGCTGGCTCATTCTTTTTTTTCAAGTCACGCTGAAGGCTCTCTTAACTGTCTGTGCTGATGCATTGATCTTTTTCTTCTATCAAAAAGATAGAAATGTCTTGTAAATAGTAATAAGTCTCCTGTGTTTGGTTGGGCGTCAGGCTCCTTCCAGATTTGTTTTTATCTCCACGTGGCTAATTGTGCATGCATAGGGCACACGCCTCTCTTCAAGTGGAACTTGAAGATCGACCTTCACATTTGGCAACAAGCAGAGATAACTTGTTATTTATACTGTATATGTTTCATAAATATAAATTCTGAGAACCTGCATTATTTACTTATCTATCCTACCACTAAGTCCAACCGAGTCTGTAATACAAATGAGCAGCATTATATCTCTGGGGGGTGGTCCCATCCAGTGTTGGCTGTTATAGCACCAGGGGATGTCACGCTGGTCTTGCAAAACATTATGGAGCACTGGGGAAAAAATTCTCCTAAACCAGATGAATTATCAGTGAATAATTCGATGAAGAAGGTTGATTGCAAACACAGCAGATTTTCTGTGAATAACACTATGTCGAAATTTGCTGACCAACACTCGTAGTCAGTAAATGGATTTAAGATTCCATCTTTCTTCTCTAGAAGATGCCATCCCTAACTGGAGAAAGCAAAATGCATTGTCAAGATTGTTGTGAATACAGTCCCACATTTGACTTGGTTTCTCACATTAAGACAATATTTAGTGTTACCTGTCATCCTAAACTCCAGACAAAATTACATCAAACACAATTCCTAGTTTCAAAAGACCTTTTATTTTAAAGAAACAATTACCATAACCACAGTCATTGCTTGTCCACTGCTCCCAAGCCAGCTTTGTTCTCCTTCACTCCTGACCCTGACGTCTGAGTAAGATGGAGCAGCTGCTTTTATGTCAGACCTGGGAGTACTTCTGGTGTCAGAACACTGTACTGGGTCAGACAGAATTGCTGTAAAATAAGATCTCATGTCAGCACATGGGCAACCAAACAGAGCTGGCCTTCAGTACTGCCCTTCACATGCATCCCTGTGGGTATTCATATCAGAGCCATGCCCAAGGAGCACTGCCATCTATTCTGTTATCCGGAGGAAGTCTTCCTCTGTTCGTCCTGAATGAGGAAGTGAAATAGGAACCATCATGTCTAGAATACGCATCCAGCTAGATAAGAAAGCCCTGTCTAATCCAGCTTCAATGCCCATCCATCGTTTATGTTTATCACAATAGTCATTGTTTAAAAACCAGAACTCCTGGTTAAAATGTAATAGCTGAATCATGAGTTCAGTGCAATGGGAGAGTTTTGGTTTAGTGGTATCCTTAAAATCACAGCAGTAAGCAGGGATCAGCAAAAGAAGAAAAAGGAAAGTGACTTTCAGAGCAACAAGATTTAGAGCAACCAGTAAAAATAAGATGATACCTTGACACTGTTAGGAAATCACTTGTAAAATATAATTCATTAATTCACAAAGTAGTTAATCATAGCCTAAATAAAAATACATTTAATATTAAATACATACTTTAAATGCCAGACACCAATTATTCTTTACATTTGTGCAACTGCTTTTAGTAGATCATTTATTATATTACTGTTAGCAAATGAGACTAAGAAGCTCACACACATAAGACCTCATCAAACATTGCATTTTAACAAAAGATCTTCTGCTATTCAATGATCTTGTGAATACAAATAGCTTTTAGGAGCATATACATGCCTTTGTGTGAACATTGATAACTAACAGTTCAATGGGTTTCTGAGACACACCAGACTTATACTAAGTCTAGATATTCCATATCCTGACAGGTTTTCATAATGGCACATCCCAAGAAATGCCACAGAATATGCAATTACTATATATAGTTTAAAATAGCTAGAAATCAAGAAGGATTACTGAGACATTGATTTATTTGAATTTATTGAATTCGTTATTATCAAAGTGCCTTCCCATATAGCTTTTTGATTCGCTTAAATCATGAAGTACCTTTTGGTGAATGTGCTGACAGTTTGTGCAGGTACCAGTTACTGAATATCACCCAATTTGTTTGTATTGTAAGTTAATTTCTAGAATGGCCATTCTGTAATTAGACGGAGAGAGCTAAGTTGTTGTGTGTGTAAGTGGATTATAACTATCTGCTTTTAAATTCAAACTTATTCTTCACTGTAACTTGATGCCTCAGCATCCTCATACCTTTTTGATGATAGGATTCTTCAGGAAATTCAAGTTTCTTCCCATAATCCCTGGGTTGACTGCTTAACATGGTTTAGTGTTTACGATGGCCTTAAATTCTGTCCATGGATTTGGATCCTGTCTTGCACTCAGTACATCTGGTCTAGAACTAGCAGTAGTAGTAGTAATATTATTATGTGTATAGGGCCCAGCTCCAGAAGACCTTGTGCCAGGGTACAAAGGACAATATACCAGTTGCCTTGAATCTCAACCATTTTATTTGCTTGGCATCTGAGAGACTGAAAAAAGTAATACAACATGCACACTTTCATGGGGTACTCCTATTTTCATTCTTCCTCTGAAAGAGAAGAGAACATTACAAAGAATTACTTGTTAATGTTTATAAAAGTGAATTTTAAACTAACAATTGAAAGGAGCTCCAAGAAACCCATCCTTCCTTTCAGCAAGCCAAAATCATGTCTAGCAGACAATTGGAAATGAGCTCTCATAAATGCACCCTGGGCAGAAGCCTGCAACACATGCTCTTCCAATAATGATTCCTGTCTATATTAAGCATACAGTACACTGGGGTGTGATATGTTTGATGAAATACAAATATATATATATATATATATATATATATACAGTATATATATACAGTATATATAATATAATATATATACAGTATACTAGATAGCCAACACCCGCCGTAGCAGACGGCGGTGTTAGAATAGAAATGTAAAATGGTGCATTGTCTTCGTGAACTGCTTGTGTCAAGAAATAATCCACTGATACGAACAGGCAGTTGAGGGATCCCGGAATAGAGATGACGTTGTACAAAAATCTGTCGATAGAGAAGATGCTGTCATTCATTTTATAACAAAGGCTTAGGAAATAACTGTCAGTATAACGAAAATAGCAAGGTGTATGGGAGGTCGCAGGCAGCGTGGGGATGGGTTTGGAAGAGGACGAATAGGAATCAAGAAATGCCGTGTTGGCTGCGTGTGGGTGGGATCGGTTTTGAAGTGGAAGCAGATGAACAGCAGAGGATACTTTTTTAGTTTAACTGAACGTGAAAATGCTAGGATGGCAAAAAACACAAATGTGAGTGTTTATTAATCAAAATGAAGAATACCACTAGATATAAATATAGGGAAATGATAAACTTCAAAAAATGAGAAAAGGAAAATAACAAAACCTGACACCTCTATGCACTTACTCAAATATTAATTAATTAAGGATATCAGAGACCATAAGATGTTGAATTAGCCTTCATCTAGAACAAATTCAAAATCAACTAGTAGTCACCCCAGTGTTGTGCATTGTATAACAGTAAATTATGAAAACGTCCAAGGGGGTGAATACTTTATATAGGCACCGTATAGACCATATATGGGCTGTGGTTGTGGAGAACCCTCTGGTGTCATTCCCAATGTCAATCCACTGCCTGAAACATCTTAAGATTTTTAGGTACAGAAACGTAACCGTGTGAAGTTGTTGAAGTTGGTGTGCTTAGTGCTCTCTGCTTGTCTCAGTCTGTCTGTTTATATTTGCTTTCCCTGTCTGGCGGTCAGGTGGTGTACTATAGTGGATAAGGCACTGCACCTAAAATCACAAGGCTGGTGGTTCACTCCCTGCTTCTTCTTCACTGTGTGACCCACAATTAGTCGCTTATCTGACTTTTCCTTCTTTTCTACCTTGTAAAAAATGCTTGTAATATCTGAAACATGTCCAGATCCTCCATGTTGCCTTAGGTGAAGGAATAAGACTACTAAATGATAATAATATTTTAAAGTTGTCCTATCTAAAGATCTTCAACCTTGACTCGCCTTTTACTAGTTCAAACAATTCTTAACCAGCCCATGCATATACCATCCCACCATCTTGCTTACAAGATTGAAGGCATCCCAGCAGTGCAAATCCTATTTTCTGGTGACCCCTAACGCTACACCACAAATTAAGCTACACATTCTCTTCCCTTTAACTTTTACTGTACTGGTAAAAGCAGCACTTCCAGGAAAACCTCTTTTGCAATATAACCCATAAATTGCCCTAGTATTTCTTGCTTATCTGTTTAACTATTTCTTCTGAGTGCCAGCGATTTATATTTTTGAGATACTCAACACAAAACACTCCATACTTATTGGCTCCTGGGGACTGAAGAACCTTGAGGCCCAAATAGACACAAAGTGCTAAGACTGATTAAAAGACCTTGGTCCTGTATCCAGCTCCAAACAATGGGTCTAGAAGTCCTCAGTCCATTATCTTTCTGCCTTCCTTCAAGTGCCTGTAGGTTCGAGGACGCCCTCTGACAAAAGACGCATAGCTTGATACCGACTGGACATTAGCCATGTGCTGTCAACTCTTCTAATTGCATGTTATGTCAAGGGAGTAATGGTTCTTAAAGGACATGCGGCAGCCACCCATAGGCTAGACAGGGACCTTGCCTGTATTATTTAAAGCCATTGGTAGCCACCCCGGGCTAGACAGGGACCACATTTGTATTATTCAAAGCCATTGGAGCAAATACAGTAGGTAGTTTATCTGTTTACTAATGCCTATATTCTTCTTCTTTCTCTCTATGAATCTCTGCTACTCCTCTTGTCAGTGTGTTTTCGCATGAGCTGCACTTGCGCGGAATAAAAGAAACCTTGATTTTTGTACCTCTTATTGAATGCATTTTCTCAGGTCTAAACTGGCACCTGGGGTCTTCCCTCCACAATATGTAATTATTATTATGATCTGCTAAAGGAGTAAAGTGCTTTCTCACTTGGAATTATTCAGCCTTGGTGAACATTTTTAATGAAATGCATTCAATTTAGAGTAAGTCCCCTAATATTGACTTTATAAGGATGATAATGCTGAAATCTCAGCTTGCGCTTATCTGCTTTGGAAAGGTGGCCCCCGTGTCCCAGGACAGGCTTAATCCATCCCGACTGACACTCTCCTTCAGATAGGTTGTCACTTGCTGTTAATTCCACGCTGCTGGAGTCGAGTGCTTATCCTGGGTTCAAAAGATACTGGCGTGAGGGTAATAACGGAGGGAATGAATCAAGAGAGGAGAAAATCAGAGGCATAGATAAATATGAGGTGGGGGGTCAATTAAGCAAGTGAATAACAAGAAAAAATAGGCTGAGACAGAGACAGAAAGGAACATAAAACCAGAAATGTGTTTATATTAATGTCTATAACCTAAAATTTAACAGTGTACCTGCTCTCATTTGTTTCATTCTTTTCAGTCAATATATTTCAAATATATTTATGGACTCTGCGCTGGACTAAACATGTGAAGCAAATGGATGGATTTATGCATTGTGCTATCCCTAACATTATAACGCATGCTTACAAAAAAATGTAAAATGGAATTACAATGCTTTTAAGTTTGAGTTTAAGAAAGAAATAACATAATGGTGAGGTGTAAAAAAGACTCAGTTTTGTGTAGCACACAACCTGAAGGCTTACTGCTTGCCTGATTGGTGACAATTATTGACTAATTTTAGAAAAAAAGTGTATGCATTATCATTGTATCAACTTTAAAAGAACACGAACATTGCTTTGACACCATAACTAACATTCAGCAATTCAACTCCATTTACTCTCATTATACCTAACATTATAATGTCCCACTACTGAAGAAATCTGCAGTGACAATACAGTACACAGTAGACTGACACCATGGATACAAATGACTAAGAAAACAATGGTAATAAATGACACCATTTATGGCCTAGATAATATGTGATATATTGATGACATACTGCTGATTTTAACTAAACTAAGTAGTTGATTTCTTACATTATATTTTGATGTTTCTCCATTTTAATCAATTTTATACATAAAAGCCTGATTTAAACAAAAAAGTACTGACTAAGAGCAATTGATTATTTTAATCTCTACACCGCCATATATGCCTAATGCAGGCAGCCTACTGTCAGCTCTAGCTTAACATAACCCCACTAAGGAAAATGGATGGCTAGATGAGCAGACATACTTGTCATAAGGGTTTAAAGAGAAAAAGTAGAGGGGCATTAACAGCCTGTTCCAAAAAAGGAATTTAACAAAATTCTGTATGTCTTTATACGCTTACAAGAATCCGGTAATTGGAAAAGAAAAAAGGGAAACAGGGATAGAAAAAATAAATAAATAAATAAACTCTATGATGTGCACCATGGAGCGGTTAAAAAAAGCAACAAAAGGAAATTAAGTTTCAAGAACACTGTACGCAAATGGACAGGACCATAAGCCAAAACCATCTAACTGCCCACAAACACCATTTAATTAGAGCTTAGCTATTAATCATGGCTAAAAATGTTCTTTAAAGAAATAATGACAATGATGAGTAGGCAGTGTTGCAGTTTCACATTGTCCTTTGTGTCGCATTTGTATGTTCTAAGGGACTTTCTTCAAGGACTTTGATTTCTACAAACTTTCAGATAATTTATTGATGATAAATTGCCTTGGTGTTGCTGGTTTCATGTACCTGGCAGTGAACTAGTATCAGGGTCAGGCTCCATTCTTGTAAACCAATGTGTAAAAACATAACAATAAAGCAGTAAGTGTAATAAAGTATTACAGCACAATGGACCATGTTTCTAGGCATTTCTGAGTTTGATTTCTAGCCAATTTATTTGGGTTGTTATCAGGTTTTTTTTTTTTACTTGTGTCCAATTTTACTGCAAACGCTTTGCATGTTATTTTAATAGGTGACATTATGTTGCCCCACTATGACTGATACTGCCCTGGTATCCCATGTAAGGTAGGTTCATGCCTTGTGCCCAATGCTTGCTGTCTGCCTACACTCCCACTAAGTTTTGTTCTAAATATTTGGAAAGGGCAAGAGTAAGGTCAAGGTAAGACTTAAAAAGAAGGATATTAGCAGTGGAGCTTAATATATTTTATCTTATTTTTGAAGTAGCTCAAAAGAGTGGGGGAAAGCTAAAGTCGTTACATGTAAGTAATAGATGATGTTCATATTACATGACTTCTAGTCGTAGGGTATGTCAGATCTGCCAATGGCAGTTGCTGATCTTGTCACAGACCATGCAAATTTACATGACTGAAAATCACTGGGCATATCAAATTAAGTGACTGTGCACAATCATGTAGCACAATCGTGCTTATTCCTTTTTCAGCCAGATAACAACACGCTGCCTGACACAACCTATTCTTCACAGGAGCACATCGGTGATTGCCTCCAACTCACTAAGATTGTGTAAATGAATCACTGAAAAAGTCATCTAATGTTACCCAAAACCAGAATGTTACCCAAAAGACAGAAAGAAAGCAAAACCAAATTGCTACCTAACTAAACCTAAGTATTAGGTTTTAAAGACAGGCTTTAGCATTTGGGTATTGTAAGTCTTAGCTTGAAATATCAAAAGTTACATCATGCTGCCAGCTTTCATAATGTAGACATGGGAATGTGAGATATCAGTTTTCGCAATGTCACATAACTGGCAACAAAATGAAAAAAAAAATTAAACAAAATAATTCTTAAGAATCAGTAAACCTTAGCTATCATAGCTAATTGAAATTTTTCTTTTATGTTCACTTATCATTTCACATGAAATTGAATTTGTAGCAAAACGTATATCTTTTTTCACAAAATAAATTGTATTTCACCACAAGCATTAGTACATGTGCTTTCATCTCATCTAGAACCTTTTTCTTAATGTGTAAAAATTTGCCACAATTTGAAACCGTGCAGAAGGAAAAAAGCCGAAGGCCCTGCTGGAGAGCACCTACCTGCAAGTATTTCTCCATGGCAAAAATCCATTGGCCTGGGTATGTGGCTTCTGACAAGTTGAATTGGCTTATGTATTTCACAAAAGTGAATGTATATAGTGTTATCTCTCACCCGAAGTAGTGGTGAAGCAAGTAGCAAGATGAATATACAGACGAGAATGTGTAGAGCCGCATGGGAGAAGCCGTGAAACATCTGGGCAGAGTTGGAGAGAGGCTCATGAAAGAGAAATTGGCTTCACAATCGGAATAACCCTTAGTCAGAAATATTCCTTGTTTTCAATCCCAAAGACCTAATGAGTGTAATTTTTCAAGTTGCAAAATCGACTGCAAAACATATTTTAAGGACAATTTTGCCAAACTCTATGCAAAATGAAACTCAGCTGTTTTGTATTATCCAGTATAAGGCACATTGTTCCTGTTCATTTCTTGTGAATATTGTAAATGTTTTATTTTAAAAGAGCATGACCATATGTGTTTTTTGAATTAATTATTTAGGTTGTGTAAAAGGTTAATATTTTTTTTTATTTAGTTTTAAAAGTATCCCACTCCCATTATATACTCTCAGCATTTCTGGGTAAGTTTCTAGGGTGCACTGCACCATTGCTAAGCAATGTTATATCAGATGCAAATACTTAAAGTGGCTCAGTTGGACCACTTCGCAGATGTTCTCCATCTGCCTTGAAATTTCCAGCTTCCATTCTTTGAGTAGCCTGCTGCCAAAATAACAGACAGCAACTGCTAGATGTTATAAGCTGCAGACCAGGAGATGCATGTGGCTTATGAGATGTAAACTACAACTAAATAGACTGTGGAATGCTATCGAAAACCACAGGGTTCAACTGTTATTTAATCAAACAAGAATTACCAGGAGTCATTAACAAAAGCACAATAATTCAATGGGAACCAAATCAAAGATTTGAAACATTGTAGGCTATCAGTCATTACCAGAAAATCAGAACCCAAAGTACTAAACCAGTTCAAATCCATATTTTCGGACAAACGAGTAATGGTGCTGGTATTTGTAAGTCTTTGTGATGCAAATCATGGTACCTTCTGGGTAGCACTCCCTACTAACCATACAATGCTTCCTAAGAACTTATTAACTATGAGGTGAAATTCTAAAATGGTACCATGATGCACAAAATCATGTAAACTTAAACAAAAAGAAAAAAATTATTTCTCAGTAAAAGAGGTTAAATAAAAATACACACATGAAAATGAAGCTATATTGAAGTATCACAAACAGAAAAAACTACTCACTACTAACAAGAATACAGGGGTCTTCCAATTCTTGAAAGTCTCTTAAGAGATACTATGCATCCCTGCTATAAAAATCATGCAACTCTGCTATAAAAACATATGAACCCGAGATTACACATTTAAACATTGAACTGTGTTCGTCTTAAACTGATAGTGTTAGGTATTCTATTTAACAAATCATAGCTTCCCACCTTTTAATTTGATTCATAGTCTGAAGAGTTTTAGGTTCTGATGATGTTCTTGTAGTTTTGGTAATACCTCCTCCTGGCAATTCTAGTTTTGCATTCTCTCAATTTTGTGTTTTGTAGCACACAAGAAACCTGTTTCAGTTTCTTGAAACCATGTCCATCTCCTGGCCCCTGTTTTAATAAACACAAACCACTGTGGCAGCAGAAAATACAAAAATCAAGTCTGTGCTGCTTTGAGTTTATTACAAATTGGCATAACAATAGTATTGTGATGATTTCACAAAGATAAAAATAAAAACTAAAACAAAAACAATAAAAAAACTCTCAAATTTAGGAAAACAAATCAAAGTCATGACTTGATTTGTCACCCTACATCAGTAAAATGAATACATCACAATCTTTGTAATAATAATGTTCTACAAGGTGACAAATGATTCATTGGGTTTGAACAATGAATTACTCAACAGCAACACTATTAGTTTAAAAAAGAAAAGTAATTATATTATCAGTAGTGCAGTTATGAATTGCACAATGCTGCAGCAGGTAATTTTGTCACCTCTGAGTGTGTTCACTTCATGACTTCCTAGTGTCCTACAATCCAAAGATGTGTGGTGACTCTATACTGGCTTGTCTTTTCAGACTATGTGTGTGTGTGTGTTTGTGTTTACATGCCCTGTCTAGCTAAAGACTGATTTCTGTGTTGTGCCCTTGAAGTGATAGATTAACTTTTTATGGCCCTGACTAGGTACAGAAATAGACGGGCATACCTTCTGACAACTAAATAAACACATTTGCTTTTTTTGCCTAGTCATTTTACATTTGTGATTGACTTCTCGCTTTCAAACTGCTACAGTTTGTGTTCTTATTTACCTGGACATGAAAGGGCGTACAGTACATGAATCTTTCTTTAGAATGCCAAAACAAGATCCACACATTATTTGCTCCCAACCCAGATATAACGACTCCTATTTCCTTTTCGGAGTTTCTGAAGTATGTTTATAGGACCATTTTTCAAAAAAGTTCTCACATGTATGACATGGACAACAGTACACAGATTTACTTTCAGATACAAGCACACTGTAAGCTATCCTCTTACCAGTTGTGTGCTGTGTCTACTGTGGCACAGGGAAAATCGCAGCTAGTACTGACTGATATAAATTTGCACACACTCTTTCCCTCATGCCCTTTAGCTCTTTGCCTAAAAGCATCATTCTCTTTATTTAATGTCTAAAGTCTAATTTTCTTTTTGATAAACAAACCTGCTTCTTTGCTTCTTTTTTCTCGTTTCTCTCTCTTAGAGCCATAAAGACGGGGTTGGTGGAGGGGGGGGGGAGAGGGTCTCTGTTTTCAAGGTGAGCCATTCATCTCTGCCATCAGGAGAAAGAATTTTCCCCTAATTGACCATTTGTAGATGAAATGTCAACCTCCGCACTTGTCAAAATGGTACCAGCCATAGCGTGTGCACCCGATGGTGGTCTAGCAGAATAGGACCCTTGAAAATCTGTCAGGAAATCAATAAGGTTTTGGACCAGCGAGAACAAGAGCGATTTGAGTCCCTCTCTAGTATAACCGCTGGGGGGCCTGACATGATTGCAGCAGGCAAGCACTGTAAAAAGTAGAAAGTGATCCAGCGTTGAGACACATGTGGTATGTCACATATCGGTGCATAAGGTAAAGGGTGGGCTTAGATGGGTTAATTCATGAAAGAAAATACTTGATACCCATTGATAGCACTTTAGACAGATGTTTTTAGCAAGTGCATTTAAGAAAAATATTTAATACTGCTATGTTCTCTATCAGGGACATAAAAAATTACAGCTTTCAACTCCTTGAAAGAAAAACTGGAGGAACTGTTAAACACAATTCTGATATACTATATTAGACACCTTCTGTGTTATTCATTAAATGTATCAGGAAAGTGACAAATTGTAAATTAAGAAAATGGTATTAACAAAGATGAACGGTGATACTTTCAAGTGCTTGAAGAGAATGATTGAGCAACCCTTTATTTCACTTAAGAAATAGTAAAATGTATTAGTAAGGTGAATTTTTTTTTTAAATAATATTAACAAAAATGAATGGCGGTGCTTACAACTGCAAGAACAGCAATAATGTCATGCCTGAAAGGTGTCACACTATCATGTGTGTTAGTTCATTACCCTTAAATCTTCAGATTTCACTTGTAGTTGTACTAACTGCAAATAGGACAGACAATCCAAAAAGAGTAAGCAAAGCAAGGGTCAAAACTGTAAGTCAAAAGGAGAGAATCATCAGAGCCAAGAGGCAAACTAAAAAATAATATTTAAAAAACAGGGTTTGTTTTAAATCTAACAATAAATTGCTATAAATTAGGTCCAGTGTCAGATACTGAGTGACTGCTTGTGGAAACTTCATATCAGCACCCCTAACAATGAATCATGGGAAGGTCTCCAAGGCAACAGGTGACACCGACTCTACAAAATTGCAGCAGCTATCGCAAAAACAAAATGGCATTGGAAATGTTGGTAAACAAAAATGAACTTCACAATGAGAACTCTGACTAAAATTCTGTCTATAGAATCAGATTCTTTGGGTATAAAAAGACAACAAAAATGACACCGAAATCATTTTTCTAGCTCCTGAAAAGCCTGAGAAAAATCTAAAAACATCACCAGTTATAACAATGGTCCCACTTTCTGTAATGCTCTTAAAGTGATTAAACAACACAGACAAAATGTTACTAGCTTTGTTTTGTAAGGTCTGAATGCACACCCTGAATCATTATGTTCAAATTCTACAACTTTTTTGTTGTTTTGTTGTTATTTGTCAGGATCTTCCTTTTATGTATTGATTCTGGAATTTCGCAATGTATACTGTATGTTATGATATTTAGGTCCACAGAACTCAAAAAAGGGTTTCCACTTAAAAGCTAAGCCTTATAACTCTAATAAGGCTTAGAAATGTAAAGCAGGCCTGACCCTGAAACTCGTAAGCAAGCATGTGGCCAAACATATACTAAAAATGTTACAGTTCTAACCCTGGCTCAAGTAAAGTCTTCTTTAATTTGATGTTTTTGTTTTGTTATTGGTTTTCCCTTTTCTGTGTCTTTCTATGACAGGTAGTCCACCTGAAGCTAAGCATGTTTGGGCCAGATCAGTACTTAACTGGGAGGCAAACCAGGACATTTTTGGGTTGCTGCTGGAAGAGGTGCTGGTGAGGCCATCAGGATGCACTTACCCTGTGGTCCTGTGTGTGGATGCAAATGCTCCAGTGCAGTGAAGGGGACACTGTACTGTAAAATGAATGCTGTCCTTCAGATGAGCCGTAAAACCGTGTTACTGACACACTGTGGTCATAAAGAATACCTGGGCATCTTTTGAAAACAGTAGGGTGTACCTCGATGTCCTTGCTAAACTGCCTACCCACATTCTGGTCATCCTGGCCCCCTTATCATCTTCTTCCCCTTATTGGTTACCTACCTCTCTCACCCCTTCATCCCAAAATAGCAAATGTGTGGTGGGTATACCATTGCAAGAATGGCTGCCATCGCATCATCCTGGTTGATGCAGTACATTGTTAATGGTTGAAGTGGCTCTCTACTATCTGCATAAAACACCTAATATAAAATGGTGGTGCAGAGGTAGTGTTGCTGCTTCGCAGTAAGGAGACCTGGGTTCACTTCCCGGGTACTCCCTAAGTGTTTGCATGTTCTCCCCGTATCTGCGTGGGTTTCCTCCCACGGTCCAAAGACATGCACGTTAGGTGCATTGGCGATCCTAAATTGTGCTTTGTGTGCGTGTATGTGCCCTGCGGTGGGCTGGCACCCTGCCCGGGGTTTGTTCCTGCCCTGTGCTGGCTGGGATTGGCTCTGGTGTGACCCTGTGGTTAGGATATAGCGGGTTGGAAAATGACTGACTGACTTAATATTGTGTTTATTTATTTTACCCTGCATTAGTAATGGATGTTTTAGATTCAGTTATCAGCTCTGCTTCCTTTAAGTGGAAGTCAAGGAGTCGAGGCCACCTGTTGATGCAGCTGGGGAGCGGCCCCTGCTTTATAAACAAGAAGCTTCTGTTTGTATGAAAGCTTCGGCATTGCAATTGTGAGTGTTACTCTTGATTTTGTGATTTTTTCTCTTCTCTATGGATTTCAAGGATTTTGACCCCTGCTATCATGGAAGGTACTGTTATTGGATTATTTTTCTTGATTTTATTTGCCTATAGGTTTTGTTAAAGGGAAAATCTATTCTGCTGTTTTTTTTCCTGCTTTGCTTTATTTTCTTTAGGAAAAATCTTCCGTTATTTAAGGAAGTTTTGCTCTGTTATTCTGGGCCCAAGGTTTAGCCATCTCCCCTCTACGTCTCTTAATAGTATGTTTGAGCTTTAAAAGCCTGTGTTGCGTTTTGAGCCTTTGAAAGTTTAGACTGAGGCTGCCTGGGGCGAGGCCTGTTCCTGAACACAGACCACAGACCTTTCTGATTGAGTCCTTGGAGGCAGTCATTCATTTTTGTTGTTCTTTGTGATGGATATCATAAATTAATAAATGGCAAAATAAATAAACACAAAATTATTAATAAAAATAGTAAGACAGATACACAGAAAAAACAAAACCAATAACAAAATATACAAAAAATCTTTACTTGCTACACGGACAACTATAGGAAAATAATCGAGAGGGGAACCATGGAAACCCCTGTTCCCCCCAAAAAAAGCATAATATATTTTTAAATAAAGTTTAGCAATGAAAAATGAAAATATAGAAAGTTTCTGAGCAACTGAAGAATAACAAAATCAGAAATTCAATAATAAATCCTTAAACTACACAGGTTAGTTCCTAAGCTGCTCCACTCCTTATTTAACACTTATTACTTTATTCTACTGTCCTATGCTATCTCATTTTTATGACTCCAGGCTGTTTGTTGTTATATATTGCACAATATTTTGTAATCTGTACTTTAGTATTTATTGTTCTGTATTGTTGCCTTACTGTACTGTTAACTATACCAGTAATTGTTAGTCAATGGTTGTATTCTGCAAGATAGACACTCAAATAAGAATTTCTTTATACTGTACATTATACTTGGCATATATGGCAATAAAGCTTGAAATGATTGATTGATTGCTTGAGTCCAAAAGCCAGAAAAACAAACACAAGCACTTACAATAATGAAGAACACAAAGGGAATGAAAGAAGAGGAGAGCTGAACAACAAGAGCAGAGGCTGATGACTGCAATAAGCCAAGGCCTTTTGGGTCCTTATGTAGGCAGCGGGCATCCCCTTTGGGCCACATATGCAAAGGACAGGAAAGATAACTAGCATAATTAACATGCAGAACAGTAACACAATGATTTGGAAAATAAAACACATTTTAAAAAATAGTAATAATAGCAGTTAATATATAAAAATAATCAACAGAAATAACTAAATAATCTTAAAGACTTAATAAAACAAAACAGAGACCAGAGATGGAACCCAACTGAAACACTGAAGGGCAGAATTAATTTTTGTAATCATTTTTGGCCATTAGGCAAACAAGCTGTATGCCATTTGAATAATCCTTATGCTTGGTGATGTCTTTCACATTTAAACAAAACAAAATCTAACATAATTTATAATACAGATCTTAATGTTAAACAGTTTTCTGATCATTTTAAAGCACAAAAGTAGTATACCAATTTTGAACAAACTATAAAATAAAATAAAAATGTAATGATTATATAGGTGGGCAGCACAATGGCACAGTGGTTGCACTGATGCCTTGCATGTTCTACCACTGTCTGTGTGGGTTTCCTTTGGCTGCTTCAGTTTCCACTCACTGTCCAGAGACATGTAAGTTACATTAATTGGCGATGCTAAATTGTCCCCTGTTGTATATTTGTCTGTGTATGTGTTCACCCTGTGATGGGCTGGTGCCTTTGTTCCTGCCTTGCACTTTTTCCATGCTAAGATAGGCTCCAGCTTCCCCATGCCCTGGATAAGTAAAGTTTATGGATGAATAAATTCTTGCTGAGTATTAAACTGATTTAGTGAGTAAAAACTCTTGTGAAGCCAATCGCAGTACAACATCACAAGAAAGCAAGAAATAACCAGTTTGCCAACTAAGCTAAAATTTTGCTTCCAAAAATACCTCATCTGTTCATCTTGATGTCCCCATTAGTCATAGTGGTTTGTTTTCAGACGTGAGGAAAAATGTCATTCAAAAAGTTAGCAAATTGGCAGTTTGGAACCCAAACGAAAAATTACTAAGGTTTAAAATCCTGGTTAAACTAAAGATAATATTTTTAAATCTTTTAATAACACTGAAAGTTTAGTAGACATTGATTGAAAATGGCCTACATTCAGAAACAGAAGTTAGCTTTTTAGATGTTCAATACTTGAAAAAATGAAAAACTGTCATTATGACAATGGAAGTGTTAAACCAGATCCATATACTGCTGTTTAATGTGTTATAAATAAACTTGCAGGGTGTTCTTTATTATTTCTGCAGATGAAATCAAGTGAAACTGTAAAATAGACAAGTATGAATTATCCTTTAGTTTTTAAATAGCAATGCTCTCCTGTAGCCATTGTTTTGTTGTCCCTGCAATTATGATGGGGAATGTGCATTGAATGTTTAAGTCCATAAGAAGTGTTTTAACGTGCCTAAAATAGCCTTTTCAGCAATGTGACTGTATCAGATCTGTATTTTTTGTTAATGATAATTTAAGAACCTTGTTAGATCTTCTGTTAAATCGATGAAAAATTCTACAGGTAAAGTGCTTTGGCAACTTTAGATACTGTTCCGGTATCACATGTGTAAGACTATGAGGAGTTATGTTCCTTTATTACACATACAATATAAAGGGTCAGATACTGATGTTTTTAAAATCATAATAATTATTAATTACATCTTCTGCTAGTAGGTCGAAGCATAACCAATGCATTTATCCCTTCAAAGACATTCCGTGTCCTTGTAGGTAGGACAGTGTGTAAATATGGACCAATGAACTTTGGAAAAAAATAATTTTGTTATTGAATATTATGTTAAATTCAAACACAGTGTAGTTTTCATTATCATTTCAGGAGTAAAACAAAATTATTAAAGGGTTTCCATTGTTCCAGTTATATCTACAGGCCTACCAAGAATTAACGCAAGTGAGAATGCACTACCTTCCTCAGTTGTTGTAATTTAAATATTTTTAGAGTGTCTGAAATATTTTTCATCATTTGTATTATAGAATATAATTACAGTATTACTATTTTTTTAATGATAATTTTTTTTTTTTATCTCTGATGACATCGGCAGTGTTGGTGTCATGCTGGTTGCTACAAATACCTTCCCGCCAAAGCTGTGCTGAAGCAACTTTTTGTTAAACTTTAAAGTTTTAGATAAAAAATAAGATATTTTTGACATATAGCTGTATCTGTATTAAAGATTTTGTTTGATAAACAATTTTAAAGTTCCTCATTGAAGCCCGATTCATATATGCTTCATCACCAAACTGATTGAACTTCACTAGTCTCACAGTTTTTCGGTTTCTATTTTGTATCTTACCTCTGCCAAAATCCATGTGTTTGGAATGTTGTGAATATATAACTGGATAGCAGACATTTGGATAATGTGACGCGTGTAGTTTGATATTTAATTCATGGACGTTTTGATATTGATTGCTGTTTGTTCTAGATGGGTCTCCAATGAAGTCTACTGGATGAGGAAGTGTAGGATCACCGTTCTCCATGAAAACGTAAGATATAAAGTTTACCTTTGAAAGCGTTCACTAAAGACAATGAGGAGTAAGTAGCAGATAACAATTTCATGTTTTGGTGGAGTATTCCTTTAAATGTTAAGAAAATAACCAGAAAATGGAGAGCTCAAAAGGTGCTGATTTAAAATACTTTAAAAATATTTTTAGACTTCTGATCATTGTTTTTCTTAAACACAAAGTTAACATTCTAGAAGTTTTGAATACAACACAATCTGCTTTTGTTGGTATTTTCATTTTAACTTATATTTGGTGGAACTTTCATTTTTGTTGACTTCAGAGACCTGCCCAGAATACCTTCACCCCAAGTCAGCCAGCCACAATTAATACCTGCAGGCTATTGCCCATCCAGACTTCAAAAATGGGGAAATGGATTTAAAAGTTCAATATACAAAAAAAAAAAAAAAAAATCAAAAATACCTCACAGGAGAGATAAACCATAAAAACCTATCTTGTAAAGAGAAGTCTTACAAAGACTATATATAAATGAAAATAATTATTCAGAAACCGAATATGTAACAAATTACATTGAGCAAAACATCCAATAACCAGTGGAAAGGGAACAAAAGCAATACTCTCTATAAATTCCAAACAGCTCTCAATGAACCACTGAACCATCTCCTCTCCAAAAGGCTGATTGTGGTACTTCAAGTTACATCAGGGTGGCCCTGCCTCCCAGGGTTCCAACCACAAAGCACAAGGTACATAACAGCAGAACTCATTATACATAGAAATAAATAAATAATAAACACTTTTAAAGTTACAATATGAAGAAATTAATAAAAAAAAAACAAGCAGACATACCAAAGAAACATGAAAAAGCTTCTTCTTCTTTTGGCTGCTCCTGTTAGGGGTTGCCACAGCAGATCATCTTTTTCCATATCTTTCTATCCTCTGCATCTTCATCTGTTATATCCATCACCTGTATGTCCTCTCTCATCACATCCATAAACCTCCTCTTAGGCCTTTCTTTTTTCCTCTTGCCTATCAGCTCTATCTTTAACATCTTTTTCCCAAAATACCCAGCATCTCTTCTCTGCACATGTCCAAACCAATGTAATGTCACCTCTATGACTTTGTCTACTAACCATCCAACCTGAGCTGACCCTCTAATGTACTTATTTCTAATCCTGTCCATCCTCATCAAACTCAATGCAAATCTTAACATCTTTAACTCTGCCACCTCCAGTTCTCCTGTTTTTTTGGTCAGTGATAATGGTTCAGATTAACAAAAATAACAGAAAATAAATAAAAGCCAAGAAATAAACCATTGTTTTAGTATAACAAGTTTATTTTTGACTTGTCTTTTGCTTAAAGATTGTTTCCCTTCTGTGTTGTTTTTGGTTAGCATTAACATTGTTCTTTATGTTTGCCTTTATGGTCTCCCATTCTTCACCTTTCAATAGAACTAGAAAGTTACTTACACTCTGCTTAGCATCACAAGGGCAGTAAGGAGCAGAGCCATCAGAGCAACCACAGAGGCTGCAGAGAAAACCTCCAGATAGCTCTCGATGGGGAGGAATGACTCGTGGGCTAGCGCTGCTGGGGCACAAGTAAGGGCTTTTATCAACTCCACCTGGGTTGCCTGAGTGAGGGTGTCTTGGGTTAAAATACTCGATGACCCCAGGTAACCTCACTGTTGATGTGCCCTAGCTCATCACAAGATGTATGTTAAACCAACAGATGAAAGCAATAGAACCAAGTGTCAAAAACCAGAACTCTAAACCAAATTACTGAGAATATTCATAGCAAAAGGTGTTCAAACTAACCAGTAATTCATTTCCCCAACTTTCACTAACATTCATAGTTTGTATTTTGTAATTTGATCCAGATACTGATTGCAGCATGCCACCATCATCTTAAACAGTCAGAGAATGGTGACCTCAATGTTACATACTGTAACTGGCAAAAGGCATAGCAACCGTACACAACAAGGATATGGCCATGCAGGAACAAAGTGGAGGTCGCTATCCAAAAAAAAAAAAACAAAATGGTCCCATGGTGACAGCACCTTGGTTCTAAAAAAAAAACAGTAAGAAAAATGTATTTCAAAGGTCCAATAATGAAATGAAACTGTTCATATGACTGCCAAAATAAGATGATTTTTGTGAATTAATTACTTATGTGACTGTGTTAGTGGCTTTTAATAGATTTTGCCTGTCTAGCCATCTTCTAAACCTTTGAACTCCAATTACATATTTGTTGGATCTATCCTATTGACATGAGGCACTGGGCAGGAACCAATCCTAACATGCCAATTAACACAAACAGTTGTACCACTTGCACTTCAGAACAGGTAATCCACCTGAAGCTAAGCATGATCAGGCTCTGCAAGTACTTGGATGGGAGAACAACCAAGAAAATGTTGGGGTTGCTGCTGGAAGAGGTGTTTATGTGGCCATAAGGGGGTGCTTACCCAGTGGTCTGAATGTGGATCCCAATGCCCAAGAGCAGTGATGGAGACACCGTGCTGTAAAAATGATACCGTTCTTTAAATGAAACGTAAAACCAAGGTTCTGACGCTCTTAAAGATCCCTGGGCATCCTTCGTGATAAGTAATGTGTATCCAGATGTCCTGGCGAAACTGACCACCATGGCTGGGTCATTCTGGCCTTCTAATCATCTCCTGTCTCTATTTTGCTAACTATCTCTCACCCCTTCACCACCTAATAGCTAATAAGTGGTGAGCATACTGGTGCAAAATGGCTGCTGTTGCATAATCCATGTGGATTCTGCACATTAGGGGTTGCTGAAGTGGCTTCCTACTCATTATGTAATTACTATAATTTCTATATGTTGCACATTTTTGGAAAGGACTTTCACACTACACATAGTAAATGAAGGGGCTGAGACTTCAACCCAGAATTCTGGAACTGAGAGACAAACGCTATAAGCACTGCACCACCTTGCCATCTTTCTGTATTCGTTCATATAAAATGTAATTATAATAGCAAAAAAGTATCACCTGCCAACATGCAAAGATTATCATATTATATTTTAAAACAAATACCTTAGCAAAGAAGTAGTCATAAATGAATTTATGTACAGATTAATTAAGCTTGACCCTTCTTACTTTCCATGCTGTGCAAGTTTTAAACGCATTCTTTAAACCCACTTGGTAAACCAGCTTCATCTCATTGGCAGTGGTGGCCTGGCTATTCAAAAAGATTTGAATCATTGTTGAGAATAAAAAAAAACATTTAATTAAATTCAGCCCATTGAATCTCCAGTTCTTTCCACTTTTGATGGGTTTTATTGTGATCGATAGGCTTTTCATGTCTACTTAATATGCTAGATAAGTTTATACATTCTTTTGGCCTTCCTTTTGGCAGAGCAAATTTTACATTATGCGAAATACTTAAAAATAAAACAAAACACTACATCCTTGCTCATGGAATAAACCACTGTCATCTCTCCGTGTGCTAGACACTAACTGTAATTCAACACAAGAACACTTTATATTACAATGGTCCCTGAGGAATACTATGTCTTTAACTCGGCTTGGCCCTCTGTGTACTGAAATATTCCACACAGAGCGGATTACTGCTTGTCATTTAGCTTCATTTTGAAAAAATCTTTTGCTAAATACTGCAGCAGATCTTTTGTTTAGGAGATTTTTGTTCAAACATACCGCCTTTAACCTGCACTCATTGTGAACATTGCCCTTGTTCTACCACTGCTTCCTCTAACTGCACCACTCAGTTCCCATTTTCTTCAGTTGTTGTCTTTCTCACATATTTCAATATGGATTCACAACAACCGTTTGCAGCTGCCGACTTCACCTTTTTTGTTTTTTGTTTTTTTTTACACTAACTTTTTTAAAAATGAATGGATACAAAAACATATTCCAGGTTATTTAAGC
This sequence comes from Polypterus senegalus, assembly GCF_016835505.1. NCBI lineage: Eukaryota > Metazoa > Chordata > Cladistia > Polypteriformes > Polypteridae > Polypterus > Polypterus senegalus. Next base: position 213,432,716 of record NC_053154.1, on the reverse strand, counting down.
TAGTAAAAGGTTAATTATTTTAAACCAGGGGTCCCCAAATCCAGTCATGGAGACCTACAGTGGCTGCAGGTTTTCATTCTAACCGTTTTCTCAATTAGTGCTGCAAATGAACTTCTTTTGAATTCATTTTAATTAACTTGGTTTTTTTTTAAGATTTGTTTCCCTGAATGTCTTCATTGTGCCTATGAATTGCTTCATTTCTTTCCTTATATGGCACCCAAACAGAAAGGAAATTTGAAGTGAGTGAGCCAGCAGAAGACAAACTAGGTCAGGGCCTCAAACTCCAACCAGTTGCTTAACCCATTTATGCCTACGGTTGAAATTTTTGAGTTTGTGCATGAAATTCACATATGTTGTGTAGAAAAATATAAGGAACAAGAATTTGAAGAGAAAAAAATCATTACATTCCATTGTCGAGTTATGTGGCGTTCCAAAATTGGAACACTAGGCAAATCCACTTCTTACATTATACATAATGTATAAAATGACCTGACTGTCGTTCCAATAATGGAACACGAGGCATTAATGGTTAAATTAGGTGCCAATTCTTGTTGTTAATTAAACTTGTTCTTTAATTCCATGGCTTGTTGCTGCTCTCATTGGTCAGTAGCATATTTCCGAAATTGTTGATTTTCTCTTTTCTAAGAGCACTATTAAAATGTTTTGGGGACCTGAGCAGATCAACATTCCTGAGAACTTCATCTTTCTTTATTCAGACATTGTATGATGGACACAGTTTGCAGGTCATGTTTTGGCTCATTTTGTATCTCACTATTGTTTGGCTGCTAATTAAGGAGAAAGAAACAATTAAGGGGGCTAAGTCTTCAAGAGCAACTCAATTAAAATAAATTAAAAAGAAGTTAATTAGCAGCAAAAATAGGTTACTAATTAAGAAAAGGGTTAGAATGAAAACCTGCAGCCACTGCAGCACTCCAGGACCAGAGTTGGGGACCCCTGTTTTAAATGATTACTGTGTATTTGGTGGATGATTGCCTATTGCCCAGTGAGCAGCCTCACTAATACCCATTATTAATAGTGCCTCGGCTTTTATAAATACAGGAAAGGAACTTACAGAAACACTGACTTTCTAAAAATGTAGACATGCTTAGGTCAGTGTGTTGGCTGACAGGAAACAATATGCCTATCAGTGGTGATGCAGAGTGGCATTTTTACAAAGAAAAGAATGAAAGACTGTTTTATCTCTTTAAAATGTAGTGGATCATTATATGATCTTCAATGCAACGAGTTTTAAAGATGAAGTGACTGCATAGCTTTGCCTTAAACTTCAAAGCAGGTGAACTGTGTTAAACTTTTTTGTCCGGTGTTTCATGTATTATAGAAAAAGGAAGCCAAACACCTAAGTAAACATAATTAAGTGCAGGTAGTTGGTGTTGCTTCCAGGCATCGTGCTCTATTTCTGTCTATATATTAGATCTTTTAAAGAATATATGGCTTATGCCTGGCTCTTTCCTTTTTGTTTTGCAAAGGAAAGGTAATTTTTTCACTTTCATAAGCTTATTAAACACAGTAACTCCACAATGTGTAAAAATGTTTGAAAAACTTAAATAAATAACTGACCGGGGTTGAATTAAGTTCAACCACTGCAATTGTAATCCGCTCCAAAAGAGGTATTTTTAGTAATAAATAGTCTTCACTTAACAAAACAAGCGTTTGAATGAAATCACAGCACGCCATAATAGTAAAGAGATTACTTCAGAAATGCCAGACTTATCCCTTGACCCCTGTGCGGAGGTACAGTGCCTTCAGAGAGTATTCAGACCCCTTCACTATTTTTGCATTGTACTATGTTGTAGTCTTATGCTAAAATAATTTAAGTTCATTTTTCCCTTCATCGAGCAATACTCAATATATCAAAATGACAAAGCGAAAACAGAATGTTAGACCTTTTTGCAGATTTATTTAAAAAAACTGAAATTTCACATTAACACAAGTATTCAAAACCCTTTATTCAGCAGTTAGTTGGAGCACCTTTGGCAGCAATTACAACCTGGAGTGTTCTTTGGTATGACATGATGTAACCAACTGTAATCTGTCTTTCTCTGCGTCATGCAAATGCCTGTCAAGTCAGAGGCACGTAGGGTCAAAACAGAAGCTTTTATTTTCTTCTCCAAGAAACTTTCCAAAACTTTCCAAAAACATAAAGGGAAAAAAAGGAACAGGGCATCACATAAGCGGCTTCTTCCCTATGCCCCAACAGCGTCCACTGCGCTTCTGGCTTTTTATTTACACAATAAACACATTGCATATAAAATTACTTACAAAAAAATATTCAAATTTTCCAGAGAGAACAATTTACAATATACATAACTTTATACAATAAAAAAAAATCCTATCTTTATAATCATATATTCTTAAAAAACAAAAAAATAGAGTAGCATACCTTTCCAAAAACAAAATGGGAAAAAAAGAACAGGGAGACACACAAATGGCTTCTCCCTTATACCTATTAAATAATAAATTAAATCAATTAAAAAATATTTTTAACAAATCATTAATAAAAAATAAATAAAATTAAAAATCAGAAAACGCTTGGGGAGACTTGAAAGCACCACCTACCCCAACAGCATCCACTGCGCTTCTGGCGGCAGAGCCAAGAAACGCAGTGCATGCAGGTTGTGAGGTGTAACGCTTATTAATGCCCGTACTACAACATATTATACAATTGGTATACTACTAACTATTTACAGGGATCAACTAAATTTGGGAAAGTTAATAATTAAAACAAAGTGAAATTATAAATAACATATTACACTTTGCTACTATGACAATCTTTGAAACAGCTGGATTTGGGGACTTTCTATCATTCTTCTCTGCAGATCCTCTCAAGCTCTGTCAGGCTGGATGAATACCATCAGTTGGACAGGTATTTTCAGGTGTCTCCACACAAGTCATTGTTCTAACAGGGCCACTCAACGATATTTCCAGAGTTGTACCTAAGCCACTCCTTTGCTGTCTTTACTCTGTGCTTAGGTTCATTGTCCTGTTGGAAGGTAAAACTTTGGTCCAGTCTGATGTGCAGAGTGCTCTGGAGCAGGTTTTTGTTATGGATGTCTCTGCCCTTTGCTCCGTTCAGCTTTTCTTCAACCCTGACTAGTCTCCCAGCATCTGCTGCTCCTAAACAACCTTACAGCATGTTGCTGCCAGTACCATGCTTCACCAATGGAATGGTATTGCACAGGAGATGAGCAGTATTTTGTTTCCTCCTGACATAATGCTTTGAGTGGAAGCCAAATCGTTCATTTCTGATTGAAATCAGAAAGGAAAATCTTGCTTCTCATAGTCATAGTAGAAATCTTTAGGTGCCTTTTTGCAAATTCCATGCGGGCTTTCATGGGTCATCTAGCCACTCTGCCTTAAAGCCCAGATTAGTGATGTTGTAGTGATTTTCCAGGACATTTGGAGCCTTACCAGTAATTATCAAGCACAAAGCAGAAACAATCCCTGAAATGGTTTCCAGTCCATCACAGGGTGAATTCACACACACACATCAGGGGTCAATTTAGCAATGACAAAACAACTAAAATACATGTCCTTGGAATGTGTGAGGAAACCGGAGCATGTGGTGGGAACCCAGGCAGACATGGGCAGAGCAAACACCACAAAAAGAGCCTCCAGAATACAAACTCTGGGCTCCTTACCATGTGGCAGCAATGTCGCTCTCTCACCTTATCATCTATCAAAAATTTACAAAGATTTGAAATAAACAAAACATATTAATATCCAACCATCCACATTTCCAGAGCAGTGTTGCAGCATAGCTGAAGCCAGTCCAAGTAACTGTTGGGTGAAAGGCTTAAAAATGTCTCTTTTGCCCCATTTCTCTAAGCATATCAATTGTAATTATTCATAAATGCAATTTTTGCTGTAAAAATAAATATTAAAGGTCATATTAGAATAAGATTTCAGAAGTGTTTTTTAAATTATGAGTCACAACCCAGATTGTGCCACAGACATGTTTCTGATAGGTTGCCACATGACTGTGTAGTAAAATTAACCAAGAGTGTCCAACTGCAAATTCTGTGGTGAGGGAAATATCGTTAGCGCACTATTTATTGTGGTTGTATGTGATCTGAGACACATGCTTTGATGCATCAAAGACAGATTTTATTTATATTATACAAAAATATAATTAATACTACCCTTGACACCTATCAGAAAAACAGTCAAACAGAAATGACTGACAGCAAAGGCATGTATTGTATAAGAAAGGTGGAGAGGGGAGGGAATGATGCACAACAGCTCATGTGGTTAAGGGACTGTGGCGCTAGTTTAAAATGTCACAATGTGAATAGCAGATGTGACAATTTTGGGGGTGCTGTAGGGGAATCAGTGAGTATAATGGAGGTGTACTTCTATAGTGATGTGGCAGTGTTTTATGCTAAATGCAGTTTCAGTGGCCATATATAATTGGTTGGTGCCTCATTGCACTATATTTTGAATCTATAATAAATCTGTGACAATGGTGTAAAGAAGACTTTGTATTAAGTTTAATGTGTCTCAAAGAGAATGAGTTTATTCTTTTAAGACTGTGTAAAACATGATTAGGTAAATTTTTATGTTCTGATGGTTGTGAAGGAGCATTGAGAACTGCAAGAACTCCAGAAAATATTAAAAGGGTGAGCAGAGCCTTCAGTGAGCACCATTAAAGTTTTTGGAATGGACTGTTGGCTAGATAGATAGATAGATAGATAGATAGATAGATAGATAGATAGATAGATAGATAGATAGATAGATAGATAGATAGATAGATACTTTATTAATCCCAAGGGGAAATTCACATAATCCAGCAGCAGTATACTGATACAAAGAAACAATATTAAATTAAATAGTAATAAAAATGAAAAAAATGAAAATAAAATTAATGTTAGCATTTACTCCCCCGGGTGTAAATAGCAAATTCATTTTTTGATATAATTTAGCTACACAGCACAACATTTTTTTCACTTGGTTTATTGGTTAGTTATATGAAAACCATGATATGTTGGAGAATCTACAAACTAATATCGATAAATGTATTCATGGAGGACCTCAAACATTGTTTAAAACAAAAGAATGTTATATAGGACAAGCTGAATAAATGGCGTCAATTAATTATATTCTGACTACTTTATTCCTTATCTGGCACCATGAGTCATGTGACTAAGTTAAGTGATCATTCTTACGCTCCTCAAAAATAATCATATCCTGGTAAAACACCCAATATAGACAAAAAAACGTATTTCTCTCATCTTAAAGAAACATTTCAATAAGTATTTACACTGGCAGTAATACACCTAAGAAATCCGTTCCCTGTTTTGAATGATAATAAATATTTTATTAACAATACTAGATACATTATAATCAACATAGACTTCAGCATTAACATTTGCACCATCTATTGGAATGTACTGCATTTTGTAATGCAGGTAGTAGTTAAAAGCATTGCATTAACGCTTGCACCAGATGGCACATCACAAACATTTGTAGTAATAAAATAATTAAAAGTAATAAATGAATTACTATAAATGTTTCTGATGCACCATCTGTTGGTATGACAAATACAATATATATGTCTCTGGTATATGCCATTTGGTATGGGACTTGTAAAAGCAGTGTTAATGCTTGTGAAGTGCCATCTGTTGGAATGTCAAATGAAATATATTTTATTACTACAAATGTTTGTGATGTACAATCTGTTGCAATGACAGACACATAGCAACTGGATATACACACAGATGCACACATTACAGAAACCTAGATAGATAGATAGATAGATAGATAGATAGATAGATAGATAGATAGATAGATAGATAGATAGATAGATAGATAGATAGATAGATAGATAGATAGAAAGTTTCACAAGAACAACACAAAGTCATCATAAAGGTTTGGGGCAGCCACCCATATATTGTTCCTTGGCTGCATAATTGTTAGGTTTGAACAGAGATGTTCACTGACGCTAGTCCAAAACAGAACTGGATGACTGAGGTAAGCTGGAGGCTTTAAATGCCAAGCAAAGGAAGTGACATCATCAATGGTGACCAGAACCTGAAGTAATGTGATTAGTGATGCCAGAACCGGAAGTGGCATCATCAGTGGTGCCAGAAACAGGAGTGACATCATCAGTGGTGTCATAAACTTCCCCTGGTCTGGCGTGGAATTACAATAATTTAGGCCCTTTAGCTGTCTCCCAATCGCAGATGTGTGATGATAGATAGATAGATAGATAGATAGATAGATAGATAGATAGATAGATAGATAGATAGATAGATAGATAGATAGATAGATAGATAGAACAAAGGAAAAAAGCCACAAAAGGTTTGGGGTAGCCACCCCATATATTGTAGTTGGTCGCTGGCAAGGCATAGAAAATGAATCTTTAACTGAGTTAAATTTGGAACTGGTGTGCATGTGACAAAGTGGCGGTTTTAAAGACTGGAAGAAGTGATGTCATCGGGCCCAGAACTAGAAGTGACAGCATCGGGGCCATTGCAGGCATATTACTGCTGGTATAATGGAGCCCTCAATCACCTTTCTTTTTATTAAGGTGGATTCTTGCCTTCCACCTTTCTCTTTTAGCAATTTTCAGGTGAGAAATATACTTGAATGGAAGCAAAAACTTTTAATACATGGTCATTGTAATTTGTCTATGTATGGCTCTGTCTTTATGGTAATAATCTTCTTTTTGGGTCCAACTTTAGTATCAATTTTCTTTTTTGAGTCCACAGATTAAAACGTTTAAGAACCCCTGAGTTTGAGTATATATTAATTACTTATGTCACACTCCTTTCTTTTTCAGTCTAAAGTAATTTATCATATCCAGGTCTGTCATTATCTTGATATAAAATCTTTTCTACTTACTAAGTTTAATATGGACAGCTTGATTAAGTAGCTTTTCAGAAAGCTTTCCAGTCTCTTTTTTTGTAAATAAGTAACTCTAAAGCTATCATAATGTTGTTATGACTTACTGTAATTTATCCACAATATTTACGTAACTCAGTCTTAATTTACACACAGCATAATCATTATGCTAAATTAACAGTTAGCGTGTCTCTTCACTTCTAAGTGTAAATTTAAAACTGCCTTTTTTGCTGTGCAGGAGAGTTAGCTGCCATCAATAAATTAATTGCTTCCAAATTTAGAGGAATAACTAAGTGTTAACTTTTGCAAACTTTGAAGAGGCTGAAGAAAAAACATAAGTGATAGGAGTATAGAGATGGCATTAGATAGAAAGAGAAAGAACAAGAAGATAATAAATCAAATTTTCTGCTCCCCACAGTCCTTTGTAACCCACCAACATATCTAGACTTTGATTTTGAGAAGGGTTTGATGTGAGGCACAACATGCTTCTTAGTTGGGTGGGACTAAAGGAAAAGAATGGGTGTTACTTTTCAGCAATTTAAGTTCTTTCACAAATTGCTATGCTTTTAGTGAAAATTATCTTGGGACATGGGAGATGGAAAATGCTGTGGAGAATTATTTTAGAGGAAAATGGGCAAGGCTATAGAATAAATTTGGGACTGGGTGGGAGAAAGCAACCCCTTCATATTTGTCTTACAAATATCTTTTTAGGGTGTTTTGAGGTTCAAAATCACATTTCACACTATGAAAAGGCACTTCATTCTCCCACTTTGTACCTGCTGACATGTCAAAATTGGCCTTTAACTTCTTTTGTCCTCTAAAACATCTGATGATACCATTCACCCTTGGTATCAATGCAATATGAAAGAAAGAAATAAGTAAAAGTGTATACTGTGTGTAGCTCATTCTTCTAGAGTAGACAGATTAAAAAGGGTGCTTCTTGAAGAGCACAGAGAGGGATGAGGGGAAAGAAACGGAAAACGCTGACCAAGGTGCATCTTTTCAGGGAAACCCACCAAATTACCATCTTCACCAAATTCTTTCAAATGGTTCATTTTTTAAATAGCAAGATAAGCTGTAATGAAATGTACAATGTAACTGCTTACAGCTTACATATTATTACATATACTGTATACTGTATATGCAATCCCTAAACGAGAAGAAATGTATTGATTTGTCATTGTTATATAAAACTTTTATTTGTCCAATAGGGGAAATTTGGCTTCTTACATGAGACCTTCAAATAAATAAATACATAAATAGATAGATTAATAAAAAATATATGCACACACATCACAATGACTAAAAAGGAAGAAAAATATTTTAAAAGAAAGAAAAGAAGACATTTGAATTGGCTGTCATACTCACAGTAAGGCATTATGAATCAAAAAGTCTCTGTGTCCAGTCACTATTCAAGGAGTGGATGCAGAGGTGGTACACTCCTCTACAAGTACTTGAGGATCCACATTAATGACACGTTCGACTGGTCTTGGAACACAGAGGAACTATATACAGTAAGTAACATAACTATATACAATACCATATTGTGGTGGGCATGAAGGAACCCCAGTTGTATTTCTTGACACACTTCTGATAAATGATTCATTGGCTGAAAGTGTGTTAGTGTGTCAGAGAGAGGATATGCAGCATTGTTCATAATGGCACTCAGTTTTGTTTTAATTCTCTCCTTTTCTACTACCTCAAAGGGGTCCAGAGTGCGTCCCATAACTGAGCTTGGCCTTTTAATTAACTTGTTAATTTGGTGGGCCTCTCCTGAAATGATGCTACCAGCCCAGCACAACACAGCGTAGAAAATTGTTTTGTCTATCACAGAGATATACAAAATGCGAAGGTTGTCACTTCCCACATCAAAGGAATGCTGAAAAAAACCCTGCTCAGCCCTTTCTTATAGAGTTCCTTTGTGTTCTGTGACCAGTGGAACTTGTCATTAACATGGACCCTCAGGTACTCAAGGTCCACTCCTTGATTAGTGACCGGACATACTGTACAGGCTCTTTGATGCAGAGAAAGTCAATAACTTTTAACAGTTCCTTTATTTTGCTGATGTTAACTTGCAGACCATTCTATTTGCAAAAAGAAATAAACTTCTCCATCTGACTCCTATACTCTGTCTCATCCCCCTTATCAATACACCCCATAAGCATAGAATCATCTGAGAATTTCTGCAAGTGTTCTGAAGTTTTTACAAAGTGCTCCTTTTTTTCCTAGTAATAATTTAACTGGAGCTAAGACAGGTAGAAATAAGAAAGATGGATTAAACATGATTGGTTTTTTTCCTGTTTACGACATGCATTTAATAAGTGCAGTCTAGCAGTACCGTGCTACTCTCTAGTCAACTGTAGGTCTTCTCCAGTTACCTAATTAATCAATCCTGAGAAGAAAAAAAAAATCCCTGCTCAGAATTGAAAGTGAGTGCTGCCGTTTCAAAGAAAGTATTCCTTCTCTTTCACATGCTGTACTTACCCTCTAATACATCAATCAATCAAACAAGATGTACTCTATAATGTTGGTGAATATTGCTTTCAATCACTTCAAGTTTGCCACACATAGAATTTTGTATTTACCTTCCTATTAAATGTGGGTTTATCACATTTGATATTGGTGAATATAAAATGAAAGCTATCGTAATATTGCCAGTATATTGTGACTCCCAGCCTTTACCATTCCTATATTTCCTCCTGTTGGAGGTATGCACCATTGGCAGGTCTCAATAAACTCTTTGTAGACTTCAAAAGTATGTTGTCTGAAGTCTGTAGCTTAGTGCTTGCACAACAGGTCTTGGTATTGGAAATGAACAAACATGGAAAAATTAAAACTCTGTTAACCATCTAAAGGTGGATTATTAGTTTTACATTCCCTGGTCATAGTCACCTCACTGTCAAAAGTACCCCAGATAAGATAAGTTGACTGTATTTGTGATATATCATGTGGAATTTGAAATGATCCCCATTATAAGAAAGATGAATTAAATTAAAAAGCAATTGAGAAAAGCAGAACAAAGTATTTCTACAATAACTCAGGTGTTATGACGCTGTTTGTTTTTTATTTTTCATAGCTTCTACTGTAGCGGTTGTTACATATTATATGTGCTACTTGGGATGTTTCAGCACTTTAAATCCCGAAGAAAATTTGCCATTTTGCATGCCATTTATGGTTTTTGGATTTGATATTCAATGTCAATTTAATGTTGTTGAAATGACATTTATAACACCATTTTGTTCTGTTTCTGGAAGTTGCCATTCTTTGATTCCATTGTCATGATGCAGGGTCTGTTTGCCAGGTGCATGGCCACAATGTCGGGTGCCAGTTACGTGAAAGAGTTAAAAAGTTAGCCAATGGCATCCATTCCCTTTCTAAGTTTGAAGAAAATTCTCCTAGATATGTTCCTCACAGCGTCTTTGTATACAAAATTTTTGGGTAATGGCTTTTTTAGCAACGACATTTTGACTTTGATTTTCGTGTTTTGTTTTGGGTTTGGCGTAAAAGCAGTTTGACTTTCTAGTTTCAATCTTTGCATGTCTTGTTCTCTGGTCCTCCTATCTAAAAACATTTCTCTTTTCTCTTCAGGAGAGTATACCAATACACAGTAATTACAGTACAGAGAAGATACCATAAAAGACAGCATACAATAATGAGAAAAGGAGGTTCAGTTCTCTCATTTAATGTGGTCTCATTAAGTGCGTTTACATGCAAAACCACTCATGCACCGCTTTCTTCATGTCGTCTTCTGTCTTGAATCAATGACCACCAAGATGTTTATTTAGCAGTCTAAAAAGGTAGAAATCACATGGCGCCAAATCTGGTGAATAAGGAGGATGTGGCAATACCTCAAATTTCAGTTTCTCCAGACAAGCCTTGATGTTCTTTCTTAGCAGTGTGTGGGCATGCAGACGGCCATTGTCTTGCAGCAAATGTACTCCTTGAGACAGCAGTCTCCAAATGGAAATTTGGATCAAATAGCTGGCTTCACATTGGTCTCCAGCAAGTCAAAGCAACTTGCGCTAGTGACTGTAGTACCCCTCGCCAATAACTTGGGTGCACAAGTGGTTGCAAGGACAAGACAAAACCTTTTATTCTGCTGGAATCCAGGCAGGTAGCTCAAGTGCATTGACAAGGGTGGAGACTACATTGAGAAATGACATTATCATTTTTGTTTAGGTTCGTTCCATTTTCTAATAAATCACATTTTCTAACTTTAGCTTGACTCCCCCTCATTTCTATAGCAGATACTTGGTAGAAAACTGAACTGACACATTATTAAAATGATTCTGTTTCTGGATCACACGCAGTTCTTCCTTTTCTACAAGACTTTACAACTGAGCCCTGCAACGGTCTGTTATACCAGTATGTGTTCTTCTTGGCTTACACGCACTGGTGCTTGGATAATAATAAGGAAAGTATTTTTACTTCAATAAAATAAGTATTTTTTAGATTACTCATTATTGTAAAAAGTAATTGGAGTACTTAGTACACGTTACTTTTAATGCATTACCTGCAACACTGCTCCCAAGATTGTGCTGCTCACCTTAGCACTGTACATTCAGCTCATCACCATAAATTTAGTGTTTTTGAAATACTGAGACAGAATATTCCAACCAAGAGAAGTTAATTTGAGCACTCAAGCACATGCCTAAGGAAATTTATCATGTGGATTCTTCCAACTGTGGCTGCTGGAAGTGTGTGCAAAGCAAACACATGTACAAGCTGAAACAGTGCAACAGACATGTGCAGACAATAAAATACCTAACTATAAGGCAGTTAAGGGTTTACATGGCCACATAACTGGATTACTCATGGAGAAATCTGTGTGTGTTAAGATCTCAGCTTCATGTTATTTTGGACAATCTAGGTGATTACGATGGACCAGTTTCTTGGGATAAATAGCCTGCTCACATCACTAGTGTTCTAACCAAAAAAAGAAGCATCCAATCATCTACACAGATTATGATCATGATTTGATCCCTGGGAATCTAGGAGAAGCATCGCCCTACCTGACTCTATGCCCCAGTCCTCAAAGTTAATCTTACATAAGGCTGCTAAATATCTTGATTAATATGTAAGCACTATTCTTAAGGATCAGCAGCTAGCCATCGATTTTGAGTATGATGACAATGGCATGTCCACCTCCCGATGCCCAATAATGTTCTCTTCATGTGATATTTCAGGGCCAGGTTGGGCAAGGTAGTGGAATTCATGGTGGGCTTTCTTGTCAGATTTATAGGCCTGTTTTACGTGAACTCGTAACCAAGTAAAACAAAAATGCCCCAGCAACACATACATCACTGTATGGAACATTATAGGGTGACATGCCAATGCATTAAATTTCTTTTATAAGTAAAGCAATAACATACAGTGGTACCTCTGGTCACGACCATAATTCATTCCAAAACTCTGGACGCGACACGATTTGGTCGCAATCCGAACATAATTTCCCTATAATATTGTATGTAAATATAATTAATCCATTCTAGACTGTACGAACTGTATGTAAATATATATTTTTAAGCACAAAAATAGTTACTTATACCATAGAATGCACAGTGTAATAGTAAACTCAATGTAAAAACATTAAATAACACTGAGAAAACCTTGAACAACAGAGAAAACTAACATTGTAAGAGTTCGCACTACACCCTTGCGAACCGCTCGCTGTAAACACTTATTTTATGAGTTTTAAGCACAGGGAAAAAAATTAAATGCCACTTCTCTTGTGAAACTTTTCAAACCATCCTCTACTGGCTTTAAATTCCTCACCTTTGCCACTCGAAGAATGATTTTTTTTTCAGTAAATCACCATGAATCTTGTCTGTCTCGCATATGATCGTCTCGCTTACGTTGTCCCCTGCAAGTTGCTTCTCGTTTAACCACACTAGCAACAGTTTTTCCACCTCTTCCAGCACTTGAGGCCTCTGCTTGGTTAACATTGTAACTCCTTTTGCAACATCAGCTGCTTTGTTAGGCCCTATATATGCAAACAAAAGAAAATGGGAAATCATTGGCACGTACGAAAGCGCGCAGGAAAACTGGCCACCAGTGTTTTTGTTCACCACTAGAGTGTGTGGTCGTGAACAGTTGTAAAATTTTGGCCAAGTTTTTGATCGTCATCCAATTTGTACGTGCTCGGAATAGTTCATGACCAGAGGTTCTACTCTACTTTCAAAGTTATTTTTAATAGTATTTGAGAATATTTTTAAAGAAGGTTACTGACTATTTTAAAGGCTGCGCTAAAAGAGGTCTTCACCAGAAAGTGATACAATTTTCTGTGGATGGTAACATGTTCATGGAAACAGACCTCAGCCCATCTATTATGATAACTACAGCATCAACTAATAGGGTCTTCTTTCTGTATAATCAACAACATTGATGACTTCTTGGCTTCGGTATGTTGCTAACAGAACCAGTAGTATGCTACTTTTTCTAATTCTGTTGCTGAACCCTACAACAGAATATCTATCTCTACAAATGTCAGCTTAGAGGAGCCTGTATGAGCATACAGCTCCACAATTGAAGTATGCAAGCCCAATGAATATGGCGTGTGTTCTCTCCAGCAGGTGCACAGAAAGCAAAACTGAGAAAAAGAATGCTTCTTGGAAATCTTGTCTACCTTTGCCTGACTATGTGTGCTGCGGTTAAAACCAAGGTAGGACACCTTACCTGTGCACAGAGCTATTTTAACACTCGTCCCCTGTGTTATCTAAAGCACAGAATTAAATGAAAACAAACAATGAAGGCGTCTGATATGATATATTAAGTCGACATATTCCAATGAGCTATATTATGTTATGTTCACGACATTTCCTCATTCTCTTTATCTCTTTTTGTTTGTTAGGTCTGGTCACATTTCATCTCACTGCCATAAAATTAGAAGTTAAAATCTCACAGCTTGTTCCTGATATGGTAACTGAACATTTATTTTACCTTTGTTAACACACATTTAAAAAATTGTGTTTTACTATCCAAAATTCTCTGAGGTTCTTGTTCATTGAAATATGGAGTAAAATAAGCAATATAAAATGATTGCCTGTTCTGTGCTTGCTTGGGTGCATTTCATATTGCTATTACCTTTCTGAACCACTGAGCCATTGTCTCCATTACAGATAGAAAATCTCTGTTACTTTTTTAGGTTTAACACCATACATCACATAGCATTCTCAAGCCCACTTATTCCAAATAGGGTCAACGGATCTCATGCCAGCTACACTGCAACACCCTGGACAGGGTTCTTATCCATTCTAGGGCTTACACATGTACAAATACACAAAAGAGACAATTTAGAATTAATCTAACACATACTTTAGTACTAGGGTGTTGTACCATGTTAGCTATTATGTACCCAGAGACAACCTTCTGGAATATAAAATCAAAGACTGCAAGAACCACTTTCTCCTTGTTGTCACTTACAACCCACATCTTGAAGCACTTTGAAAAATTATAAAAGAACTTCAGCCAATGCTACACAATGGCGAAACACTGAAAAATGTATTTCCAGAACCTCCCCTTCTGGCATATAGACAACCACCAGACCTGCAGCAACTAATTGCCCAAAGCTCCCTAAGCAAACCAAGAGAAAATGGCACAACTCCATGCCTACAGAAAAGATGTAAAACATGTGCTCACATTTATAATACAGACTGCGTAATTATACCACACTGCTGACTAGAACATCGCATAAAGGGATCGTCTAATTTGGTCTACCTCATTCTCTGTATGAAATGTCCTGACACTGCATTCTATGTGGGAGAAACTGGATAAACACTCCACCAGAGAATGAATTTACACAAGTTCCACATCAAGCATGGCAACACAGATGTTCCTGTAGCAGCCCACTTCAACAGCCATTGACACTGTGAGAGGGACTTTAAAGTCACAGTGCTTATGGGCAACTTCAGAACACAGCAAGAGAGAAAAGAATGGGAAGTTAAACTCAGGCTAAAATTTAACACATTGCAACATGGATTGAATAGAGACAAGGGTTTTATGGCCAGATATGAGGATTGTTTGCATCTTTTGGACTGACACAGACAACCTGTCTACAGATCCACATTTTATTGAAAAACTCATTAGAAACTTCAAAAGACTTTATTGGACAGTTATCTTATCAAAAGATCTTGACTATACATTGTTCTCCTCTCTTGCTTAATGAATCTTAGCCTTAATTTTTTACATTTAAGATGTCTCACTTAAAGGTTTTTCAATGTTGTATCTGTCCTGGTGACTACATAAACAATGGGAACTCCAGTTTCTGTATTGCATTTTGCCTGAAGAAGGGGGCTGAGTTGCCTTGAAAGCTTACATATTGTAAACTTCTTTAGTTAGCCAATAAAAGGTGTCATTTAACTTGACGTCTCCTAACATATACTGAGAGAGAAATGGACTACATGGAGGAAAAACCCTCTCTTAGAATATGCATACTCCACACAAACAACAATCATCCATGAGATTTGAACCCAGAACACTGGATGAATGAGTGCTTAATATTGCACCACCACAAACAAGAAACAAGTTATTTTTACTTATCTGGTATTTTGATTTCATCACTCTTCACCAGTAAGTCTGATCTTTTTATAGTTTTGGGTTGTTTCACAGATTCCTGTTAGACTTATTTATCATCTTCATGATGCTAGTTCTATGCATGTCTGGTTATTAGGTGATAGCCGTCTACAATGTGACTTCTGGTGTCCATCTATCTTATAAAAGAAATTGCATGTGTTCTTTGAACTGAACCTGATTTGTACATTCATATCAAGTGGTGTTCCTGTGGTCTCAGACCACTGTTTCACAGTATTTTAATATTTAGATTTGTCTTTAAACATTAGCTTACCATATTGAATACCAAACTATTTTTGTTTTGATTATGATTCTGTCTTAAACAGTAGACACTTCTCTGAATCCAATACAGTACAACAAATGATTAATCAGAAGTGTAATGGAAATGGAGAGCGTAAATCAAAACAAGGCTTTCTCCAAGTAGTGAAGCTATCAAGTATTTAAAATGGGGTGGTTTTCAACCATGCATAATCCGTCCATCCATCCATTATTCAACCCACTATATCCTAACTACAGGGTCACGGGGGTCTGCTAGAGCCAATCCCAGCCAACACATGGCGCAAGGCAGGACACAAACCCCGGGCAGGGCGCGCACACACACACACTCACACACACCAATCACACACTAGGGACAAGTTTGGATCGCCAATGCACCAAACCTGCATGTCTTTGGACTATGGGAGGAAACTGGAGTACCCAGAGGAAACCCACACAGACACGGGGAGAACATGCAAACTCCACGCAGGGAGGACTCGGAAGCAAACCGGGTCTCCTAACTGCGAGGCAGCAGCGCTACCCACTGCGTCACCATGCCGCCCATACCATGCATAATGTATACATATAATATACAACATAATGCCATGCTAGTCTACATGAAGTTGTTTAATTAGGTGAATATTAGTGTTAGAACAATAAGAAAGAGTGAGTAGGCAACGTCATAAATGTGAAAAAAGAGGGAGCTCTCTTCTGATTTCCATCAGCGACCAGGAAGCAACAGTCTTGGAAGCAGAATGACATTATAACACCATGAAAATATTCATATAGTATACTTGTTTAGAAGTCAAACCACTAAACAAGAATAAAAGAGAAGAAAGAGAGTTTTGTATTTAAAAATCTATGGTAGATTTTTTTTTGGCTCAGTTAAGATAGTTCTCTTGGATTTAACATAACTCTCAACAACAACATTAATTTATATAGTATGTTTTCATACAAATTATGTAGTTTAAAGTGCTTTACAAGATGAAGAAAGCAAAAACAAAAATATAAAAATACGATTAGGCAATACTAAGTAACAAAGTAACTCTTGTGGAGATATCGCTTGTATCAATTTAATGTAGCATCTGTTCGCAGGTATGTACAGTGAGAACAAAACATTTCCATGGAAAAACTAGTAGAGATTGTGGATTAGTACACTAGAAGAGGCTCAGTTAAAGTCAGCCAGCACCGACTGCAGTTTGGCGGCTACATCATTCAAAATGGGAAAACTGGCAAAAGTACAAACCACAACAAAAGTTCCAAATATCAAATTGGCCTTACAAAAGGAGAAACTGTTAAAAACTCTAGCTTATAAAGACAAATCTCAGTTAAATCTTCATAAATAAAAAATGTAATTCACAAAACAGAAAAAATATCAAAAATGCTCAAGAAGGGTTAAAAGGGGTTGCCTAAAAGAAAAGCAAATAAATCTATATACAGTACATGATCCAATAAAGAGGTCAAAAATAATCCAAATTAAAAACAATACGTATAAACAACTCCTCAATGAACTCAATGCACCACTGCTGAGATCCTCCTCCATGGCTCAGTATATAGTAAGAAAGCGGCCTTCATAGCAATGATGTCAAGGTGGCCCTGCCTCTTAGGGTACTACTCATTGAACACAACGAATGGACACAAATGTAAAGTGCCAGTACATAATTATTAAGACATCGACACATATAGCAGAAATGATGTACAAATGAATAATAACAAAACAAACAGATAAAAAAATAACAAAAAAAACAATAAAATAGAAAATGCACCACCTTGTCTGTAACATAGCAGACAGCTCATATTTCTTGTGAAAAAGCACCAGAAGTTCAAGAAAGCCTACCAATGGTTAAAGTAGATTAGATGGTGATCATCAAACTGCCAACAACATTATTACCAGATATCCTTGATTAATTTGACCAAGACAGCTTTTAGCTCAAGAATACAGTGGAAGTAACCCCTGCAACCTTTCTAAACTGACAGACACAGCTTTTTACCCACTGTACAAAATATAAAGAACAAGTCATATTGAAACTATGAAAATAGTCAGCTTTCACATACTCTCTGCTAAATGACACTTTAGGAAGGAACGCGTAAGCTACATTGTTTTGGAATGTTCACTTAACATCACAGACTTCTAAAGTAATAGCTATTCTTGAACTGCTTAAACAAAACAAAGAAGCAACATTATATTTAATTGAGTCTTATAGATATTCATCTCAGGTACACTAGACACTGTTCAGAGACAGCTACACTTGCAGTTCAATTAAAAATGTAAGCTTTCTACGGTTGCAAAATAAACAACTTTAGTTTGGTGTCAGTGCTGACTTTACATTGCATGCTCCTTTCCTTCATTCTCATGACAACTGGTTCTTAGATGGGTCTGGTTACACCACTAATAACAGGACAGTGGAGGAAAATAACACCCACTTATTTCCTGAAGCTGAAAAAGCTGCCAAAAGAGAAAAAATCTAGTAACTGCCATTTTTTTCAAAATTGAAGTTTTTTAGTTTTTGGAATTACTACATCTTTCCTGGTGTTATAAGGTAGTGTTGATGGCCAAATATGTCTTCATTCCAGTCATAGCACAATAGAAGAAGCTAGTATGTACACATAC
Source organism: Polypterus senegalus (assembly GCF_016835505.1). Taxonomy (NCBI): domain Eukaryota; kingdom Metazoa; phylum Chordata; class Cladistia; order Polypteriformes; family Polypteridae; genus Polypterus; species Polypterus senegalus. The sequence goes on along the minus strand of NC_053154.1, from coordinate 213,414,421 downwards.
TGCAAGACAAAAGCCTAGCAAATCCACTGACCAGTGAGGAAAGACCGCCTACCAATGAAAACGTTGCATTATGATCACATGATTTAAATGGCAGGTGTTGTTGATTCATGAAAAAAAAACTTCAGGAAAAATTAAATCTAGAGATCATTAATTACAGGAGCAACATAATTTTCTCAATTTACCAAAACTTGAAAGATGTGACATACTAGGCTTTTTCAAAGTTGGCAAGAGCATTATGCTGACATTAAAAGGGAATTACTCATAATGATGTGGGGAATAAACTAATATAATACAGTCTATAATATGCTGGATTGGGAGTTCATGCTGCTCAGGGATCATGCTCACTTGCAACAGATGGACAGAAGTGATTCATGGGTTATCAGTTACCTCTTAAACTTGTTGATTATGCGTCTTTTATACTCTAAATTACATTCCAGTCATGGCAGGTCTAGAACTGTTTTTTGGCTTTTAGAGTTATAACAACTATTTCCCAAATAAGTGAGAGAGAGACAGTATGGAATCATTTTTGCCATGTACAGTGTATTCAGAAAGTATTCAGACACCTTCACTTTCTGCACACTTTATTGTGCTGCAGATTTAATTTTAAATGCATAAATCTGCCATTATTGCAAATCAATTAGTGCTCAATAACCTAAAATGAAAAAGTGTGAACAATGTTTTTTAGAAAAGGTTTGCAAATTTGTTTAAAATCTCTCATTTATTTAAGCATTCAGACAATTTGCTATGGCACTGTAAATTGTGGTTAGGCTATCCTGTTTTCTTTAATTATCCTTGAGATGTGTCTCAAATTTAACTGGAGTCCACCTGTGGCAAAAATGAATTGGTTGGATATCATATAGAAAGACACATGCCTGAGTATATAAGGTCTCACAATTCATACTGCATGTCAGGACAAAATCCCAAAGTTGTGAAGTCCAAGTAACTTTCTGTAGACGTCCAGAATCCAAATGTGATGTCGCATAGATCAGGGCAAGGGTATAAGACCATTTCTAAAGCTTTGAGTTTTCCCAGGACCAGAGAGGCTTCAATAATTGCAAATTGGAACCACCAGGACCATTGGTTGAGTTGGTTTTCCAATCAAACTAACTGGGTAGGAAGGGCCATGGTCAGGACAGTGACTAAGAACCTAATGGTCAACCTAACAGAGTTTCAAAAGTCCTCTGCTCAGATGGGAGAACCTGTTGAATGGATAACCATCTAAGCAGCACTCCATCATTCAGGCATTTATGGTAGAGTGAAGATAGATAGAAGCCACTCTTGGCAAAAAACATTTATAATAAAGGACTCTGAGAGCATTAGGGAAAGGTTATCTGAACTGATGAGGCAAAAATGTATCTGTTTGGGCAGAACTCCAGGCACTATATCTAGCAAACACCAGGCACTCCTCATTCCCTGATTAATACCATCCCTATGATGAAGCATGGGGGTGGTAATATCATATTACGAGGGTGCTTCTCAGTGGCGTAAACAGGGAGACTGGTCAGAACTGAGGGAGGGATGAATGCAGCCAAATACCAAGAGGTCCTTGAGGAAAAACCTGCTACAGGGTGCAGGCAAACTCAGAATGGGGCAATTGTTCACCTTTCAGATCAGGATGCATACACCTTTATATCCTTATATGCTGTTGGGTTCAAAACCCTATTCTACATGTTTAAATTCTGATAAAAGCCCAGGGAAAGCAAAGACCAAATTAAATAAAGCCACTGATCATAACATCATGAGTGTGCATTTTTATAGGAAAGATCTGAAAGAGGTCATCAAGAAGAATGGTACCACTGTGCTGGACATTTTTTATTTGCTTTTTTTATGCTTACATGCCCTAAAAGAATCACCAGCAGGAAATGACAACTGTCTACTTATTCACCTTAATAAGGACAAGTGTCTGCATATCAACATGTCCATTTTGTAGAGTTGTGTTGTCTCTGTTAGAGTTGTCAGTGCCTCTGTTATATGCCATTTGGTAATGGAATTTAAAACAAGCAGTGCTAATGTTTGTGATGTGCCATCTGTTGGAATGTCAAGTACAGCACATTTCATTAATACAAAAGTGTGTGGTGCACCATCTGTTGGAATGATAAATACAATGCATTTTATCACAACAAATGTTTGTGATGTACCATCTGTTAGAATGACAAATGCAATGCATTTTATTACTGCGTGCATTACAAAATACATTCCAAAAGATGGTGCGCTGCAAATATTAACACTGAGGTCTCTGTTGCTTAGTTAAATTTCCTCTCGTTTTAGATAGGTAGCAGAGTGAGTCCTTCAATAAATGGCTTCCTAGAAGTATCAGTATCTAGTTACACAACTCAGGAGGCAGTTAGTAGTAACTCTAATAAACTTTTTTTTTTGTTTAAAGCTACTATGAAGATTTGCCTGTTTTATTTTGTTGTAATAAATGTGATGGCTTAGTTAGTATTGCAATTGTTTCAGTTTTGTCCTCCAGCTTTTTCACAGCACTGGATAGTTGCTGTAAGTTGCTTTCAGCTATGACTGTTTTGAAAGTGACAATAACATAGATGTTTATAGCACAGACCATTACTTTGAAGCTGAAACTGTTTAGCAATAACTTGATGATTCCTGTGCTGTTGCATTTTACCAAGCATCTATGTAACTTAGATAGTTGTTGGAAGTATATTGTTAAAAATTCCTCTTCCTTTTAGCATAACTTTGGTATACACATCAGTAAAAATGTCCAGGTGCTCAGGCTTACAGAACTTTTAAACTGTCTGTAACATTAGCCTGCTTCAATGCTGGGCTTAAATACTAACAGAGTATCCCATCCACAAATACTATTAAGCATTTTATTCCAAACATCTCTTTATTATTTATTAATAAAAGTAGCACTACCTTAAGGAATAAGCAGGAAACATACAGACTCTACCAGTCAATGAAGAGCGCAGATCTTTAGAGGAAAACTTAAACTTTGACAGCAAGTTTAAAAACTTCAAAGTCTTCTGAAGAATGAAGAGGCAGTCACTGCAAAGAAAACAAACCAAAAAAACATTTGATATAAATCAATCTACAAAAAAAAAACAAGGAAGAAATAGTGCTACCTATCACAAGAAATACACCACAGATAGGCAGCAAAGATCAACAGTGGTCTTCCTATTTGAGAACTAGAGGAAATCAGGAAGCGTGCAAATGCATTTTTGCAACACTGGAGCAATCTAGATGGGCAGATAAGAGCATTCAGGTACATCAAGTGAGAAAAGGGTGAGGATGACGGAAATAATCATATGGGGACCTAACCCTGGACTTCAAAGTTTAGATTTGATCCGACAGAATTTGTTTAGCTAAATAATGAATCTTTAAGGCAGAATTCACTCAAAAGAAAAACTTGTAAGCACTTCAATGCGTAAAGGGGGATGGAATTTTGGAGCAAATTACTGAATCATGTAGTTAAAGAGGAGATCATAGGGGCTTTTATAATATACACCTTGAGGCCTGTAGGAGACAACCCACAGCCCCAAACCCATGACACAAATACCACAAGCATGATCCCAGGTTAATATAATGTCTTTTACTTTACAAAAGCTTTCTTACAAGGGTTCTCTTTTAAACAGTTCTCCTTCCTTCTTTCAGAAACATGATAGATTCTTTTTCTTTGTCTTTTATTTTCTCCTCCATACCTCTCATGTGAGCTTTGCCTGACTCTACTCCCGACCTTGACTCGCCTGGAGAAGGTCCTTTTTAACTTTAACCTGGGAGTACTTAAAGCAGAACAACATTGGATCATGGAAGCACTTCCGGGTCAATCAGGACATCTCCCTAAAAAGGACAGCACCTCTTTCTAGCAGCACACACAGACCCCAACAAGGTTGCCCACAACAACTACAGTTCACATGCAATACTGTGGGTGTCCAAACAGACGTCATTCCAGAGAGATGTTGCCACTCAGCGTATTGGGGAAATTCTTGAGTTTGTGATGCAGTCTCCCTCATTCTTTCCATTCCAGTGGCCTCTCGACTGGGAGCGATACCATTAACCAAACTGTCTGGGACACTTGTCTTTCCACACCTTCCTTTACAACCTGAGGCAATCTCACACATATGCGAATGTCTTTTATTTTTTTAAAGACTGATAGTTGGGCTTCAGCGACATGTCATTTGAGCAATTTCTTCAGTTTTATTCTTGAATAAAAGCATACTTGGTTTGTTTCACATTTTGTAAAAGTGTTTCTTGGATATTTGGGCTTCACACATCCAAATTATGTCGTTATCACTATAACATATGAAAACATTTTCTGCTTTAGCCTCACATTTCCTCTGTCATTCTCTGTTTATACAGATCATTGTAGACATGGAACACACATGAAATGTATGAATTTTAAATCATGCTATTTCTTTACCTATATAATTCCTTATAAACACCTCACCAGATGAACACTTCAACACAGACTTGAACTGTGAGGACTGCAGCAGGGTGATGCCTTCATCTGACTGAATTATAGCAGGCTGCATTCTGCTAATCCATACATTTTCAAAACAAAAAGAGGCTATAAGTGTAGTGATATAGAGCTACGAGCTTCTTACTGTATGTCAGGAAAATTTAAGGAGTTCAAGGACAAAGAAAAAAATTGTAAGATTCAGGGATTCTAGTGTTAAAAGTGGAATATCTACTTGGTCTAAACTTGTTACTTTACTGGTACACATACTTTGACACTTTAGCTCTTCCCTTGCTCTTTAATATTCACATCATCCTCAACATTTTCAACAGAAACTGCTAACAGCATTGATATGATGCTGAAGAGAACCCCCAAATGTGCACTGTTTCAGATTTTGTTGTAATATAATATTTTTTTTCAAATTCCACTGTAATGAAAGATATTTGCCACCTATGTTTACTTAAGAGCCTTTATACAAGGAGGCTGTTAAAAGACTTGACTTGATAGAATAAAAAATGCTCTTTGAACTAAGCCTAACTATTAGCATATTGTAATAATTCCCTTGAAGACAGCTGAAGGCAAAAAGTACAGTTTTAAACAAAAGGTCTAGAGCAGGTACACTTTAGAAACAGCTGGGAAATGCCAATAAAATGCTTATCCATTTTATAATTCAAAGCACTTTACAAGAAAATTCAAAATACAATTTAACATTAATCAGACAACAATCTGAAACTGCCTAAGACTAGATAGGATCAATGCATTTTAATGATACAATACATTACAATTCAACTTATTTTTATGTAGCCCAAAATCACACAAGAAGTGCCGCAATGGGCTTTAACAGGCCCTGCTTTTTGACAGCCCTCCCATCCTTGACTATCTAAGAAGACAAGGAAAAACTCCAAAAAAAAAACCCTAGTAGGAAAAAACGGAAGAAACCTTAGGAAAGGCAGTTCAAAGAGAGACCCCTTTCCAGATAAATTGGGTGTGCAGTGGGTGTCAAAAACAGGGGATCAATACAATACAATACACAGAACAGAACACAAGTAATCTTCAATATAATATAATAGTAAAATAAAAATATTACAAGTACAGAGCAGAATTCAACAGTAGTTGATATCACAAAATATAATTTGGATTTGTTTGGAGTCCTGGAAATCTTCACCATCAATTTGCCTCCCCCTACTGGCCATTCCACAGTTGAGTCAGCACTGGGCCAGCTAATCTGATGAAAGGACCCCTCTACCTGACAATTCTTGTGATCCTCTATCATAGATGACTTTACCTTAGGCAGGCAAAACAACCTGGCAGGAGGGCAGTGGCACCAAGTGCCACATTTGAGTACCGAGGAGAGAAAATGAATAGGTGAGGGTGAGTAACAAATTATAACTGTCGTGTTACTTATGTTTTAGTGCTAATGACTAACAACAGAGATGCAGTCTGCACAGTTAATCAGCAGCTCTAGTCAGGATATGCTAAACTGAAGTAGTGAGTCTTCGGCCGGGATTTGAGAGCTGAGACCAAAGGGGCATCTCTTATAGCAACAGGCAGAAATATTAAAATAATGATAAAAATGAATGTACTTGGAGAACAAATCTTAAATTTAATATAAATGAATTATTATCAGCAAACAATGCAGTGACACAGATTTTTGTGAATGGGCAAGCCTACCAGTAGAGATGACACCCCAAATCTGAATCAGAAGTCCTGACCAGTCCAATATGGTGTGAATGTGAGCTTTTGCTTAATCTAAGCCGGCAGTACACAAATAAGGCTTATTTGCAAATCTTGCCAGATTTGTTTTCAATTCAGCCGAACACATAACTTGATTTCCAGGTTTCTATGCATGAAAAAGCAATGCTTTTCCATTTAGGTAACATAATTGAGCTTTTCCAGATGTTTCTTAAAGGTCATAGGGGTGGGCCACAGCCAATCCTGGCAAAATTAGATGAAAGGCAGAGTCCAGCCATGGATATATTGCCAGACAGGGCTTATTCATGTCCATGGGGCCCGGCTGATTCCTTCCTTGTTCCTGATGTTGCTGACCCTCTGCAAACCTAAACTTGAATAAGTGGAACAGAGAATACTATTTTATTTATTTATTTATTTTGACAACATCCAAGGGGAAAACATAGAAAATTGGATTGGGATGCAGACAATAACCAAACAGAACAACATATTCACCCGTCTAATATATGACAATAATGAAATGACTTTCAAAATGTGTAGATGTTGCATACATTCACAATGCCAATTTAAAATATTAAATAGTGTCATTATTTCACTTATGGTTATATTAACAATTTTTCAATACATTTAACCTTATTTTTGTCTATGGTGATTCCACTTATCAAAGTAATGAAACTGTGGCCACATCTGTTTGGTGTCGAGCGATTAGCTAAAGCATCCTCATTACTCAAAAAGCATACGCTCCTTTTTAAGCACAGGTCGGCAAACTACTGGCTGCATGCTGTGGCTTTTAGTGAGGCCTACTGTCCGCACACCATGTCGATGAAAATACATAAAACAAAAAAAAAAATCTGATTCCACCAGCAAATGACTTTCTCTACTGTATATTTACAACATGAGTACAGAATATGATGTGAATTTTCCAGTATGTTATTTATTTATTTATAAATGTGAAGTTTATTTTCACGTTTTAGTCCATTTTAAAAACTAATCTATTCAAATATTGTTGTTAATTCTTATTTTTATGCAACTAAAAACCCAACATTTTTAGGCAAATTTTTTATGAATCTATTCATCTGTAACTACATGAATTTTCCATTATGTTACCGTGGTTTGTTTAAGTTAAGATGCTAAAAATAAGAGGAGAAGAAGGAGCAGAAACCAACACCCTCCATCATGAGGAGCAGTCACAAACTCTTCAATGGAAGGTGCTGAGTCCAAAATAAGTAGTAGGTCATTTTTAAAACAAAAAGTAAGTACCTGCCACAAACAAATAATGAGGACACTGTATATGTCAGTCGTAGTGAGGGGGGAGCTGAGTCGATAATGTCAAAGTTCTCGATTTTCTGATTGATCTAAGTTCTTGCCCTCGCCTATTCTCACAAGCTTTGAGTAGAACTAGTTTACAGATACAAGTGGCAGAAATGTGTTTCCACCCAGGGTTACTGAGCTCAGTCTTAGGGATATAGTGAGGAGAGTAGACATTCAAAGTAGAGCCACTTCTCCTCTACGGTGGTTCAGGTATATGATTAGGATGCCTCCTGGACTCCTTCCTGAGGAGGTGTTTTGGGGTTGGCCAACTGGGAGGAAACCTTGAAGATGACCTAAAACATGTTGAAGAGATTACATCTGTCAACTTGCCTGGAAATGCCCCAGTATCCCCCTAAACAAGCTGGAGGAAGTGATGGGTAAATGGGATGTCTGGCAGTCTTTGCTCAGAGTGCTACCCCCACAATCAGGACCCATGTAAGCAGCAGAAAATTGATGGATGGACGGAGACACAAATCAAAAACCAAGCACCCCTATTCCCTTAGGGTTGTGAACAAATTCCACCTGCTCAATATTTGGGAAAAACAGATAATTAAGAATTCATCATTTCAACTACTACACAATTCAAGTCTCAAATTTCCTGCGTCAGGTTTTTCTTGTTAAGAATTACAATGGTAACAGAGTGACTTGTAAAGCTGCCCTGCAGATGAAGGAAAAGGATCAGATGAGAGACAGCGGGAAGTGTAAACAAATGCAGTAAAGGATGTCAATGTTATTATCCAATTACAATAACCAATATTCAAAATATGATTTGTTAATTATCTATGCAGCTTACCAAATGGAATGATGCCATTTTCTAAAAACGAACTAAAGCAAACAGAATTGTTATTGCAATGTTATTGTTTTCATTTTATGGAGCAAAAGAAAGCAATGATTATACTATGGTTAGGGCTACTATCTCACAGAGCCATCATCCAGGATTCAACTTCCATGCATGGCTGCAGAGTTATTCTCCTCCATTCCAATGACAGTTTGCTAGTTTCATTGGTAATTCTGCACAGGCCAGGGCCCATTCAAAACTGTCAGTCAACTTAACTTGTTTTAAGGGATGTGAAAAAAACAGGACTTCCAGCATGCAAACTCCACGCAAACAGCGACCACATGAAGGATTCAAACCAAGGATGATGGAGCTGAGAGACAGCAGTGTTAGGCACAACACAGTCAGACCTCCCATCAACAAAACATTTTCATCCTAATTTTATTTAAGGAAAACAATCTGGCTACACTGTTAGCATTATGAAATAAAACATGATAACTAATCTGGAATTGTTCTCAGATCGTGAGAGTTTTTTTTTTTTATATTTTCAAGGTGTCATACTGTATATTGAACTATTTGCATTGATTGAGATGATACAGCTTTGCCTTTGATAGCCTAAAACTCTTGTTACAGATGTTGTAGATTTCAGAAAACCCATAAGTAGAAAATCTAACTATCCTTGTAATAATTTGTGGGGAGTCCTACATGTATCATATTCAGGGGAAACTGATGAAGCCTCCTACCAGCTAGGAAGGGGCCAAGGACCCATATAATTGCTTGTTCTGATGAGCCCCAGGGAAGACGTGGCGATATCCCGCTTGATATTTGAGCATTCTGCCACCTGCCAACAGTGGACACAGTGCAAATGGGCACATCTGCTCACTCCCTTCCTCACCGAAGAAGCTCAGCAAGCTTACTATGAAATCATCGTGATAATTAGATATTTCTCAAATTCTACAGCACATTTTTGTTCATTAAAGAGGACATAATAGAACCCAGTTGTTTGAAAAAACTATAAATAAAGATTTGTTTTATAAGTCAGTTAATGTGTTCGTGCATCCATGTTTTTTGGTAAAAAGATGATTTTTTTTATGTATTTACAAAAGATTTTTAAAACGAAGGACAATTAGCTTCAGTAAATGTAAACTTGTTATATACATCAAGTCTGTCTTCTCTAGGTTGTCTACAGTATATAATACACCACTGAATGTATACAACAAAATCTGTACCTACTGTAGTGTATGTTTAGTATGAGAACTTGTATAGTATCTAGCAACCTTTGATGAAAAATGGATTAGGAAAATGCATTGGATAAAAACTGCTGAATAATGGAGTCTCCAGTCAATCTCCTTAACTATGAAGAAATAGCATGACTTTTAGGAGAAAACCAGTCATTTTCCAGAATTAAAGGCCAAAAATAATATTTTACACTGAAGTCCAGAACTGATGAGAGATGGAACAGATACAAAGAGATGTGATGACATGAACTGCAAAGAGTAAAGCATCTGAAAAGGCAGAGCTCACCAGGAGGTTGTCTTGTCCACTCAATTTACCCATAAGTAGGTGCATATAGCACACACAAAGAGACAATCAATTCCTTTAAGCTGCTGGTTTGCAAAAAAAAAAAAAATAGAAGTTAAATCATTTTCTATAAAAAAACCTGATGTTGAAGCAGGGGGTCTGGGAGGAGATGATGTTCCACTTGACCTGATACAACCAATAACAACAATAACAACGCATCTTAACGCTTTCATTCCACATGTGCCTGACTTCTGGATTAATTTTACATGAGGTTTAATGAGCATGAATAAATGCTTCTAGGATTTTTGCTGTCTATATAGCTTTGAGATGAGCACTCTTTCCTTCAAATGGTATGAAAAAGAATCACTAAGTGACACTTTCTTTTATGTTACAAAATTAAGCACTTACTACAAGCAATCAGAACACTCTTTTGAACTATATGGCATAAAGAATATTTTTTATTTCCCAGGTAAAGAAATGATGGTAGCTTACATTTCCTATCTTTAGATTGTTTATGAGTTGTATTCTCTTTTATCTCTAATATGCAGTTATGTAGCCTGTAAAACAAGCAGAAGAGAAGAAAGGTGAAAATGAGTGCTACAGTAATTTATGTTAAAGTTTATAATTACAAGTTAATGTTATTGGTAAGTCAGCTTGCAGACATTGTGCTTCTTTATTCCTTGACTTTACAACATTACTTTATCTACAGAACGACATGACATTTAAGGCAAGTTCTTAGATATTTTATTGTGTTACCCCTCATTTCTGTAAAATATACAGAAACTGAGAAGTTATAAAGATTACAAGCCTTGGTGTTCATATATAATGTTGTTTATGTTTGAAGGTTAGTAAATTTAATGAAAGTTTTATGTAACATGTCTCCTGTTTCTTTGATGCTTTTTCTATGAGAAATGCAGTGCCTAATTGTTTCATACGTTGATTAGCATTTTCTCATAACATAACATTCTTTTGTTGTGTTATCAGATCACCTGTGACCTGCACCTACAATGAAAGGTAGCGACTAACCTCTTAGTCTCTTTTCTTAATGGAGGATGGGAAGAAATGTCAAAAGCAGCGATGTAACTCTTATCTGTAACCTCTCACCTGTCTCCCTGTCTATATTGTACCCTGTGTATTTAACCCTTGGGACTTCTAATGGCAGGCTGCTTCACTGACTGGGGTTGTCTTTACATTCACTCTTTAACTTCAGCCCAATTTACCACTAAGAGAGGGCTTCTCAAAGGTGTCCCCTTTAGCCCTTAAGGAATCACAGCTAGACAAGCAATGAACAATTTAACTCTTGGTCATGCTAGTCGCAACTGAGTCAAAGACTTTGATTTAAGCGTTCACTTATTTATTTGCATTACAAACAATAGCGGTAAAAATAAAAAGTACAAAGAATTATACAATCTGGGTGGGCACATGCAGTCTTCATTCAGTCCCAGATGACAGATCGCAGATGGCTTCTTTATTTTGGGTACAATGTTATATATTCTTATTTGAAAAATAAAAGAAAGATATTTTTGCTATTTTTCCAAGGGTCTAACATTTAAAGAGCAGCCAATACTAAGCTCAAAAAGTGTCTGAGGCTGCTCTCAAAGTATCCATGAACATATTAACAGATAAAGAAAGGCTCCTTACATGTGTTTGTGTCAGCGATTGAACTGAAAGCTCCATTTGTACAAAAAGGAATTGGCTGAATTGAGAACACTATTGGAAAAAGGTCGAATAAAAGGTACTCACACTCTACAGCACGATTTTGCCCATATTAAGCGCACACCCCTGGCTTTCTGCTAGCGGGGCAGACAGTTTCTCAAAACACAGAAATGATAAAAAATCATTTTCATATAAGCTCAAGGTTGATTCTAGTGGGTTTCAAAAGTTGCTTGAAGCTGCATATAGACTGGCTATACAAAAAATTCTAAGGACCTTTTTGCTGGGCTGGATGCAGATTAACATCATAACCAGGAGTAAGCAACTGTAAGTTATGGGCTTTTCTCAAAGGCCCCTTCTGTGTAGAGTCACATCTGGCGTTTATGGGATTTAAACCGTCAACCTTCTGATTTCCGGCACAGATCCCTAGCCTCAGAGCCACCACAGTCCGAAAGCTAGTTCTTTAATTTTAAAACCCAGATTTTTTGCATAGCTTCACATGCATTTAACTAGTAGTTGTTCATTGATGATTCATCTCCTAACTCTAAGAAAAGATATTTCAGTTCCAAAGCGATATCCTTGCTTTAAATGTGCAACTTGCAGTAAATGTTTCCCTAATGGCAGGCATACACCGTGTGAGCTTTAGAAATTGTGGGGAAGCGACTACTCACACTGTACGACAGAGTCGCCACTTATATGTGTTCTCAAACTGTATGAACACTTTCAGTCCTATCGACAAGCCACAGCGTGGATACACAAACTATACTTGTAAATGGCTCCAACTGACAGTTTTACTCATTCCAGAACAAAACATGATGGCCACAGGCCTTGGAACCCCAGAAGATTTTGTTTTTTCTTCAGTTTAACTGCAGTTTTTGTTTTCTTTGCCATCTGAACTTATCATCATACTTATCTTTAGAGACTTAGAATACGATTTTATGTGTTAGACTGGGGTGGTTAGCTCTGATCTTGGACTACCACAGTAACTATAGGTTTTCATTCTAACCATTTTCTTAATTAGTGACTGTTTTTTGCTACTAATTAACTTCATTTAATTTATTTGCTATTTAAGACTCAAAACCTTTAAATAAGGGCTGAGCAAGGTCAGTCCTGGAGGGCCGCAATATTTTCATGTTTTTGTTCCAACCCAATTGCTTCATGAGAAATAATTAATTGCTGATGAAGCACTTATCGCTCAAGTGACATTTTTCTGGGTTATTTTAGTTGTCTCACTTGTTAAGATTTTGAACCTTTAATTGCTTATTTTTGCCTAAACGGCCATATTCCCTGTTTTAACTGCTCCTTTATTAGCAATAAGATACGAATGACAAATGAACCAGCAGTTCTACATCTAGCTAGTTTCCATTTTCACCCATGTGTATTCATCATTCACTATTTTGCTTAATTAAGTACTCAGAAGGAAACTGAAGAGAAGGTGAAGAACTGAAAAATACTCATCCGTTTAAGACTTGGTTGATATATGTATCATTAGAAAGGAAAAAAAATATCTATGATTTAAGAATGAACTGACATGGTAGAATGCAAACACGAACAAGCCATATAATTAAATAAGATCTCTTATTGATGAGGACTGGCTTCTAATTAAGCAACAGGGTTGGAACAAAAACCTGAAACCACTGCGGCTCTCCAGGATTGGAGTTGGCCACCCCTAAATTAGAGTTTATTTTCTACTAATTACATATCTATGTTATTTAAGCTCATTTTGGTTGGTTTTTATTACTTACTAGCAGTAGAATACCGGAAAAATTTTAAAAATAACGTAACATGATTGTTAATGAAGTAGTGTGTTAAAGAAGGTTCTCATATCTAAAATATATCTATCTATCTATATATATATCTCTATCTATCTATATATATATACCTCTATCTATCTATCTATCTATCTATCTATCTATCTATCTATCTATCTATCTATCTATCTATCTATCTATCTATCTATCTATCTATCTATATATATCTCTATCTATCTATATATATATAGAAAAGGAAAAATTTTAAAAAGGTACTAACGTAACATGATTGTTAATGTAATTGTTTTGTCATTGATATGAGTGTTGTTCTCATATCTATCTATATATATATTTCTCTATCTATCTATATATATATATACCCGAGCTTGGCAGCGGAGAAGTAGTGTGTTAAAGAAGGAAAGAGAAAGAAAAGGAAACATTTTAAAAATAATGTAACATGATTGTCAAAGTAATTGTTTTGTGTATTTGGCGCAGCGTCACGAGTTGTTTTCGTAGCTGCATCAGAAAATGTACCACGACGTCTGACACGCCTCCTTTTTACTGTTTTCTCACAGCTTGGATTGCTGCTGTCATACATATATACACACACACACACACACACACACACACACACATACATACATACATACATACATACACACACACAAATTATATACATGTGTGTATGTATGTATGTATGTATGTATGTATGTGTGTGTGTGTGTGTGTGTGTGTGTGTGTGTGTGTGTGTGTATATATATATACACATACATGTACTTGTGTATATGTTTGTATGTGTCTATATGTGTGTGTATAGGTTTGGTCACTGAGTGCAAGGGAAAAATAATAAATTATAGTCTATAAGTTATTAAACAGTAAAACATTAACGTTTTAAGAAGTACAGGTACATTGAAATTACATTTTCTATGTGAACATTCAAATTTGTGCCTCTGGTAATGTGCCTTACCGGCACCTGGGAAACCACTTGGTGGGGTATTAACTTTCTCCCTCTGCTTCCTCATAGGAAAAAAGACCGTCCTGCACCATAGGCATTTAAAGAAAATTAGTTTTGTGTCCTCTGCAGTGTTAAGAGAGAAAGGCTTTTCCGGCAGCAACATTACCATTGTTGCTCGCCGTTTGTCTTACCGCAACAGTGGTTAAAGCAACATTTGTTGGTTACCTGTGTACATGGGGGACTAGGTCATATCGTTCCGCTCACTGCTATCTTACCTGGAAGGGGAACCAATCAAATGGCGGTCGCTGTGTTACCTGACCCCCTTCCCAGTGATCCTGGGACAAGACTGGTCTAAAAGAATCAGCGGTAAGCCATTCGCGCTCCCGGGCCTCGTTGGATCTTGTCATGAGGGAAAAGGCACCCTCCGCGGCCTCCACGCCGTGCACAAGGGCAGGCCCTATGGGCTGGTGTCTCGGGGACCTTTCGTGGCTACGGACCTTGACCGGAAGATTCCGCGGAGAAGGGACTAGCCAGGAACTCTTCCCGGGCCCAGGCCCCAAGACCCTCGGCGGCCTGGACCATCAATTTCGGTCCACGCCGGCCTCCTTTAAGAGGGAGCAGTGGAATGATGACTCCCTGCGCTTTGCCGGATTGTTCTGCCTAACAGCTCGACAGCGGACGGATCCACACCGGAACCCTTCTTTGTCCTTGAAAATGATCTGTTGTACCGGTGGCTACCCATGAGGCGAGGTCGAAGTTGTTGCTAATTCAGCGTACCTTCCGGGGGGAGATATGCGAGTTGGCACATGCTCACCTCCTAGGCCCACCTCGGGGCGAAAAACACTGGAGAGGATTAAGCTCCGCTTTTACTGGCCTGGGATCAATGAGGAGGTCCGGGTTCTGTCAATCCTGTCCGGAGTGCCAGACCCGCCAGATTCCTAGGAGGGACCGTGCTCCTCTAGTCCCTATTCCCCTCGGTTTGGGATAAAAGGAAAAAGGTGTAAAGAAAGGAAAGTTGCCTTTTTCTTTTATATAGTATAGTAAAATACCAGCCCGAGGTAGTGGCGAGTCACCCGGCGGACCGCTGATTGAGCCGCGATATAGTCACGGGCCCGGGTAATCGTCCGGGAGAGGCCCTACCGACTCCGGAGGCAAAGCGCGCAGAGGTCGAACTGGAGGTGAAGCGTATGTTGGACATGGACATAATTGAAGAGAGCCATAGTCCCTGGTCCAGCCCTATTGTCCTCGTCTCCAAGCCAGGCGGCTCCTGGAGGTTCTGTAATGACTTTAGGCGTCTGAATCAGATCTCCAAGTTCGATGCCTACCCCATGCCCCGCATTGACGACCTCCTTGGCGGCTGGAGTGCGGCTCGATATCTGACTACCCTTGACATGACAAAGGGTATTGGCAAATTCCTTTAACGGCATCCGCAAAGGAGAAAACGGCCTTTAGCACCCCTAGCGGGCACTGGCAGTACAAGGTCCTCCCATTTGGGCTGCACGGGGCCCGGCGACCTTCCAGCGTCTGGTAGATAGAGTGCTGACGCTCCACCAGTCCTATAGCGCCGCTTACCTGGATGGCGTTGTCATCTATTCCGGCACCTGGGAGGAGCATCTACTGCAGGTCGCAGCTGCGAGAAGTAGTGTGTTAAAGAAGCAATGAAAAGAAAAGGAAACATTTTGAAAATAACGTAACCTGATTGTCAATGTAATTGTTTTGTCACTGTTGTGAGTGTTGAGTGTTGTTGTCATATATATATATATATATATATATATATATATATATATATATATATATATATATATATATATATATATATCCTCCCTTGCGGTCCTTCCCGACATTCACACACACATAAACATATATATATATACATATCTATACATATACACATATATACATACATATATATATCTACATATATACACACACATACATACATACACACACATATATACACAGAAATACATATATATATATACATACATACACACACACATATATAAGCATATATATACATATACATACATATCTACATATATACACACACAGCTATTTCGGATCAGTGCAATACTCTGTTTGTTAAAACGGTTGACTCCCGCTCTTACGTGCAATAACAAATCAAATCATTCAGTTGTCTTTGCTCATATGTCATTTTAGAGCTGGACGCCTGGCATCTTTTTTTGGCCACAAGTTCGTTTCTGTTTGGTGTGAGGTTCTGTGTTGTGGAGATTCTCAGGATGGATTGCAGGTGCTCATCAGTGAGGCGACTCCTGTGTGCTGTTTTGTTAGTCTTTATCACTGAGAAGAGCTTCTCACACAGATATGTGCTACCAAACATGCACAAGGTTCGAGCCGCATGTAGAAGGACTTTTTTTGTTCTTCAAAGTCACCAAAGCGCCGTGCAAACTCAGTGCGCAATAACTGTAGCTTCGCAATAACTTGCAGCATCATAAGGTAGACTTGATTAACGTGGTAAGTGTTCGGCAAGGCAGCTGTAGCGCTGCATTATGGGATCTGTAGTTTATTGTGTTACCAGCGCTTCATATACCCGGGCTTTAATAACAATAATACAGTATATAAAATGATCTCGGGGCGGATATAATTACACGCCGGGCGGATGTGGCCCGCGCCCTTGAGTTTGACACATATGGACTAAATAGAACTTGAAAAGATATATTTTTCAAATGTGATCGCAATTCAGATAGAGTTGACGCAAGACTACAGCCTGCATGCCTCAATGAGTCATCCTCCCTCGCTCTTACTTTTTTACCGTTCATCTAATGAATACACTGAGTATGGCTTTACCAAAACAATCATTGATGGCGAATAAAGTATCCATTATTCGAGTATGTAGAGCGGGATATATATATATACATATATATATACCCGCGTATCGCAGCGGAGAAGTAGTGTGTTAAAAAAGGTAGAAAAAGAAAAGGGAACATTTTAAAAATAACGTAACATGACTGTCAATATACAGTATTTGTTTTGTGAGTGTTACTGAGTGTTGCTGTCATCAAGGATTTGATTATCATTATTTCTTTCAATCAGGTTCGTATTTGTAGGATGTGTTGTGTTCAAGTTACATTCCGTGTTTGTCAATCGTTGTAAAGATGACAGGTTTCATTCATCGATTCGTTTCTTACTGCATCAATAAACAGCTCGTCTTCTTCTTTATCTGAGACCTGACACACTGCATGCACGGGTTTTTTTTTACACTGTCTTCCTTTAGCGGGACATTGACTTTTTCCACCGTGTGTTTTTTTTCCACAGTAGCTGCATTTATGAATATGCTTATCAGACGCTTCATATTTTTCTGCCTTTTCAATTGTGTAATTCGGTTTTTGTTCAGTGCTCTTTGGAACTGTTGCTTTTTATCTGTGCACTGCGTCAGTTCATGTGAGCCACTCGGTGTACTTGCATCGAAGGTTCCCAGCTGTGCTGGTGCCATCTCGTGCTATGTCCATAGCTTTATTTAATGTTACCTTAGTCCTGGCACTTAAAACTTTCTCTCGCAGTTTCGCTGAGTTTGTGCCAAACACCACCCTGACCATCTCATCTTCCTCTGCATAAGCACAGTCCTTCACCCGTGAATATTTAGTGGAGTTTGCTATTGGATTGCCGCTGACGGACGGCCTTATATGGGCAGGCACTAAATTACAAACGCCAGCGACAGCCTGTCTATGAACTTAATTTAAAGTGTAGGTTTACATCGTGCTTTGTTTCCGAAGTAGCAGAACTCATGAATATGGTTGTATATGTCACTCGCTCGCTTCTTATTGTTTCGCTGCCTTCTCAATTATATAATGCATGTTTTCTTCAGCGCTTTTTTGAGGTCTTCCTGATTTTCTATGTGCTGCGTGATTACGTGGGAGGCGTGATGATGTCACACGAAACTCCGCCCCCACGGCGTTGAAGCTCATCTCCATTACAGTAAATGGAGAAAAACTGCTTCCAGTTATGACCATTACGCGTAGAATTTCGATATAAAACCTGCCCAACTTTTGTAAGGAAGCTGTAAGGAATGAACCTGCCAAATTTCAGCCTTCCACCCACACGGGAAGTTGGAGAATTAGTGATGAGTCAGTGAGTGAGTGAGTGAGTGAGTGAGTGAGTGAGGGCTTTGCCTTTTATTAGTATAGATTCATTATTATCCATCCATCCATTATCCAACCCGCTATATCCTAACTACAGGAGCCAATCCCACCCAATACAGGGTGCAAGGCAGGAAACAAACCTCGGGCAGGGTGCCAGCCAACCGCAGGGTGCGCGCGCACACACACACACCCACACCAAGCACACACTAGGGACAATTTAGGATTGACAATGCACCTAACCCGCATGTCTTTGGACTGTGGGAGGAAACCGGAGTACCCGGAGGAAACCCACGCAGACATAGGGAGAACATGCAAACTCCATGCAGGGAGGATCCGCAAAGCGAACCCCGTTCTCCTAACTAAGAGGCAGTAGCGCTACCCACCATGTCACCGTGCCACCCTTATTCATTATTATTCTTACCTAATTTAATTTGTATCACTTATTTGTAACTATTTCATTGACATCTTGTAAAGCACTTTGACATCTTGCTGCAATCAGTGTATGAAAATGTGCTACAGAAATAAATGTTGTTGATTTCATGGATAGAATCATATTCTGAAGTCATTTTTGACTGTCTTGATTATTCATGTGACATTCCGGGTTTTGATCACATGACCCTGTTGTCATTGCATGTTGCGTAAAAATATGTGAGCATTTGTACATACAGGTTATCTGTTGTTTGATGCAAAATGCTCTTGTTTGAAACAGTGCCAGTTGGTTTCTTTCTAAGAAGGCCCTAGTGGTAGATACGGTTTCCTGGATTTTGATCTCATCAGTTTTTGACTTGTGACTCTGTCTTGCCGTTTGGCTCCTAGTTTTGCCTCTTGGTATTTTTGACCCTTGCTTTCCCTTTTTTGATGCTTTACATACTCACCTGTTGGCCTTTTCTCACTCACAATAATCCACAACACCCTGCATATCATATAAGGCTGGAAAAGGTCATGGAGCGTTATTCAAGAGAATTTGTCTTTAATTTTATGAAAAAAGTTCCTGTTTTGTTTTCCATTTACGACGACTTAGTATGTAGTTACAGGTCTTTGGGCTCAGTTAATTGTTGTTGCTTTTCTGAATATCTACATCTAGATGTTTGGCCATGAAAGCCTAAATGATAAAACTGCAGATTTATTGCTACCTATTCATCTTAGCCCTACAATACTTATTTGAAGTTTTATACTTCCTCTGAGCTTGGTCCTGACAGAGTATGTCATCAAAATGCTAACAGATCTTGAAGATGAGTCTCAGTTATTAAGGCATTATGTTTTCTTCAAAAATGATGTTTATTTCAAAAGCATTTTTTTATTTTGCCACTGAAAATATCAACAATACATTTCTATGGACCCTGACTGGGCATTTGTAACACCTTAAATATATTTCAGAATTTTACCAGTTTCACAATACGCTAAAAAGGAAACACCTCAAAGAGATGCCCTACACCATTGCCATGATTCAGGTGTCCTGAACCTTCTTATTACATTTCTTTTGGTCTATCAATCAAAGGACGACGAGTCTTGGAATCATCTCTCATCATGTATCTGAGCCCTCATCCTTACCTGTGTGAAGAGTTGCCTCATGATGTGTGCAAAGAGAAAGCAGAATAGATTTTGAAGACCTCCCAGGGGATCTCATTACTGCATTGCCTCCTGACAGAGACAGAGTAACCTGTAGTTATAAATGGTGCATAATGTCAAAGTGAGTGTAAAGGGGACCGCAGTAGCCTTTCAGATGAAGCTTACACTGTAAGGAGTTCTAAGGAACTTTGTCCAAATATTAATTGTGTTTTTTTTCTACATGTATAAAGACAGTCATGCCTATTTGTGATGGCCTGGCCTTAGGGATTGTCACTTTCTAGCCAGAGGAAAAATGGTTTGAGATTTGGATCTTGGGGCACTTCTGGAGAAGGTGAGGTGTCAAACAGATAGAGTATGAAAGATGAGTAGACGCTAAGGGACCCTCACACAAAGCTCCATTCATGTCTTGTTTCTTCTATATTAAAAATGATGAGACTGAGGTAAAACTCATTCCATTTTGGCATTGTCAACAGAGCGGCAATATGGCCATCCTCAGGACACAATTTAAATCAATATAAGAGTGGGACAAGGTCAGAGCCAGACAAAAGGAAAGGGTCAGAAAGTGATGGGAAGAGAGAAGTCAAGAGGTGCAAGTTGGCGCAAACTGAAGAAGGCTAAGAGTTAACACTAAAACAGAAAAGATACAGTTTTTGACAAAAATAAAATCAAAACGATTGCCCTAAATTTAGAAGATTGTTAAATATTACAAGATTGGGATAGTGAGAGCCAGGAGGCAGTTTGTTTCTTTATTGTGTTGGCTCATCTCCAAAAGCACAAAAAGATCAAAGGCAGATACTTATGCAGAGTGTGAGAAGCATTTGGCAACTGTTGTCTCTTTTTGCTAGGCCTGCTTATTGATGGTGCTATATAAGCCCCCCATAATTGCTCAAGTGTTAAAGAAAAAGGTGACTGTATTGTCTGCAGTGCTCAACAGCTTAACTTCTAACACTTCATTTGCCAGTTCTGCCTTAATATTCTCAAGTTAGTTCTTTGTAGTATTTGTCTTACATTTGGATGTGGTTATATAATTTATATTTAATATGTATCAATGCAGACTTTCAATATTCCGCTGTAATATTTTATGGATTTTTGAAAATATGAAACACTTTCAGTACAGTAAAAGCCTAGTTAACTGGCAGTACACCTCTCTGTGATCACAGGCCCGTATTGGGTGAGCCTGTCTGGCACTGTGCCGAATCTAATCTGCTTTTCATATTCAATCTGATTTACTCTTGTCAAAATACACTTTCATTAATAAGACAGCATTCTGTCCACAGTCACAAGGACATTATGTCTAAAATCAAATTAAAATTACACGCAACAGAAACATCATGCACATTGATGTTTACACATTTGTTTCAACACTACTGCATGACAATGAAGCTCACAGCCAGATGACATATTTGGCTGCAATATGAAGAAGAATAGATTTTTAAACATTTCAAGGAAAGACAGGAAGAGCAGTGCCTCTCATATTGCATGCAAAAAGCTGAGAAGAGAAGTCATCCTCGCTGTCACTTATCCTTGACTTGCCACCTTGGTCAACTGCTCTCTTTTGCTTGTTTATGCTCCATTTTACATATTTCACTGCATTACTATAAACACATTGAAAAAGTGCCTAGATCTATTTTTTGTTTCTTTTTATTGTTCTACCAATATTTAAACTTTAGTTTACTGCACCCAGGACCACTGAACTGTGCTAGTAAAATATTCTACTTAGAACTTTGAGAATATTGCTAAAAGAGATGTTGTACTCAGTACTACACTGTACCCACTGTGGACACTGCAATTAGTATTTCAGGTTACCAAGTGATGTGTAAAGTCTTCCTAATATGTCCATCTAATATTTCTCTTGGGCTTTGCCATTCAGACTTGCCATTTATCTGTTATATATTTATCCATGGTTATCTGTTTCACATTAAGGTCTATAGCCACACTATCCCAGTCCTACATTAACCCCTGTTCTTTTCCTAAACTCCAACCCACCAGCAAAACACTCCATATGTTAGTTAACGCAATGCCAATACTATTATAATTACTACTGCTACATACTTAAAATATCTAATTAAAGAACAGATACCAAATTCTTTACATTACTCCTTATTTTCACTCTCTCTGTTATCTCTTTATTCTGTGTGTCCTTCAAAGTGAGTCAGGCTTCTTGGAAACATAATTCACTTCTAAATTTATAGATTATGTTATATATATATATTGTGGACGCTGGCCCGGACACACAGACGGACATCTTATGTTCACCCAACAAAAGTTTATTTATAATATTTACACGTTTTTGTGCACTCACACACCCCAGTGCCTCCAGCACCGATTCCCCCAATGTCCAGACCTCAGAGTCCTTGTGCCTTTCTCCTAACTGCCTCTAGTCCTCCCTCTAGCTCCGTCCTCTTCCACCCGACTTCTGCCGATGACTGGAGGGAGGCAGCCCCTTAAATAGGAACCCGGATGGGCTCCAGCTGCTTCCCGGCATTCCCCTGTAGCCACACCCTGTGTGGCGGAAGTGCCGGCTGTGCACCCGGAAGCCGTTCGGGTGTCCCCCGTCGTCTTCCCCCCAGCACTTCCTGGTGTGGCGGAAGTGCTGGGCTCCTGGGATATTCAGGCACTGGGGCGCCGCTTGGCGGTGGCCACGGGTCCCTACAGGGCTGGGCTTTCAAGCCCTTTACCTGAGGCCCCCTACATAACCAGGGCGGATGCCCCCTCGCGGTCTGGAGGAGGCACAAGCCCTCCTCCGGTCCTCCTGGCGTCCCGGCCGGGCACCACAATATATATATATATATATATATATACATGTATATATATAAACACTAGGGGCTATGCATCCTATTCGCTTTGCTCAAACACCCCCCAATCCCCCAATCCCTCCTTGGGGACATGCTTCATGCTTGCCACTTTGCGTGTCTGGCGCTCGCTAAGGAGATGTGGACGGATTAGCTGCTATTACTGAGTTGCATGTTCTGCATGTCACGCTTACATCGATCATTTAAAAGCCTGTACAGAAGCTGCTGCTGCCGTGCTGTGTGATCTGCATGTAGCCTGTGTGCCGATCATTTAAAAGCCTGTACAGCAGCTGTCCTTTTGTCTCACTTCCTTGTCTTGTGCGTAGCTGGAGCGTTAAAGTGTCTCTGAGAAATTGTTTGGCCACCGCCAGGCGGCGCCCGGTAAGTTCCGCCACACCAGGAAGTGCCGGGGAAGACATGTGTGGCGTGCAAGTAGTCTGGCCAAGGATGGACTACAAAGTATCTCTGGAAGTCGGGAGGAAGAAGGACTGAGATGATCACGGGGAATCGTGCAGAAGGCACTTGACCGGACTGTTTGGAAGATTTTTGTCTGTGCCGGGCCAGCGTTCACAATATATATATATATATATATATATATATATATATATATATATATATATATATATATATATATATATATATATATATATATATATATATACATTTACGCATGGAAGTGTCTGTCTATCTGTCCGGCCTGGAAGTGAGAGGTGGAGTTGGGGTAAGGGCTCCACCTCAGAGGAAACAGAAATTCGCTTAGCCACTATTAACACAAGCAAGGCCAGCATGTCAGCAAAAAACGAAACCTAAGAAAAAAGAGAAACTCGCTTAGCCACTAATATATAAGCGAGGCGAACACATTGGCAAAATGGTATCCCTTTTACTTTTCCTCCTGCCACTAATACACAAGAGAGGCAAGCACGTCAGCAAAATGAAACCTCCTAGGAGAGAGACACCCAGAGTAGCTCCTTTCAATTACCTGACATCTCCACATTATAGTTTTTTTTCTGACGATTTGAATAGTTTCTAGGACTCCAGGCTTTTTACAACACAGGATTACACAGCTAGTACATATATATATATATATATATATATATATATATATATATATATATATATATATATATATACAAGAATTACATTAGTGTTTCCATTGTACTTCATACTGGCTTTCTGCTAGCACCTGTTCTTATTACCGATTATACTCACGTTTAAGTTCTCCCGTGGATAAGTTGAGGCTTAATTTCACAGTATAATTTCTGGTATTTTATAATGTCGATCGTATAAGTGCGGAAAAGTCACGCTATTGGTCCAAAAGATTATGATATGGTAATGCCCACCTGAGAGAGGAGCACATTGCCTTTCTTTTCTATGTATTGTTACTATGGGACCATACTGTAATACCCAAACTATTCCAAAGTGATGTTTGCACTGTTTTCTGTTTTGTTTTATCTCACACCCTCATACACCTTAATCATAAGAGCTTCCCTTATCTACAATGGAGCGTTGGATCAGAAGAAAATATGAAGCTGGTTTTAAATTAAAAGTTATTGAAGTGTCAGAAGAAATTGGTAACTGCGCTGCTGCAACAAAATTCGATGTGTCTGAGAAACTGGTGCGAGATTGGAGGAGGCAAGAAGATGTAAAAAAAAAAATAGTGTGTCATATTTTTGAATGAGCGTATAAGTTAAGGTCTTTTTTTATCGATTTTTCGGGTGTCAAGACCTGATTTATATGCGAATATATACAGTATACATTCTTATGGGACTAGAAGTAAAAGGCAGGCCAATAGTGTCATCACGTGTCTTTCTCTTGGGTGGTTTCTTTAAGGCTGAAGGTGTAAGCAGAAGAGATTTTAAAGACTGTCCACCAAAATCTTTAGTATGTAACGTAAAGATAGAAATTTATTTGTCCCCGGGGGGAATGTGGCTTTTTGATAGATAGATAGATAGATAGATAGATAGATAGATAGATAGATAGATAGATAGATAGATAGATAGATAGATAGATAGATAGATAGATAGATAGATAGATAGATAGATAGATAGATAGATCCTTTGTGTTAAAAGACCAGTCCAATCTGTCATTGATGTGGACCCCCCAAGTATTTGTAGGAGTGTACCACCTCTACATCCAATCCCTGAATAGTGATCAGACATATTTAGAATCTCTTTAGTGTGGTGAAAGTCAATAACCAGTTCCATGGTTTTTCTGATGTTTAGTTGTATACAATACACTTTGCCCCAAGAAACAAAGTTCTCCATCTGGCTCCTATACTATATCGCAGCCCCTTTATCACTACACCTAATAAGTGCAGAGTCATCTGAGAATTTCTGTAGGTTACATGACTTGGTGTTATCTTTATGCTTGTAGGTGTATAGAGTGAAGAGAAAAAGAGACAGGACTGTTTGTGGCACTCTAGTTTTGTTCAAGTCATATCAGAAACACAGTCCTTGAGTCTCACAAACTGTGGTCTTCCAAACAGATAGTCCATTATCTAGGACACTATAGGCTTATCCACCTGCTTACCCCTTAATATGAATGGCTAGATGGTATCATTGTCTACAACAACACAATCAAATTGTGTAATTATTATTATTTTTATTATTATTTTTTATTATTATTATTATTAGTGTCTTTTCCTTTAATTTTTCGGCTACAATATGTACCTCCACATTTTTTTGTCATACACTGCAATATTGTAATTTTATTTATACTTTATATACAATCAGTACCTTTTCTATCTCTCATCTACTTTTCCAGTCTAAAGGTTATTGACATTTACTTGTAGATAATAATGTCCTTTTATCAATCTGATCTCCTCTATATTTTATAGTGTCACTTTTCTATTGAGCTTTCTCTTTCACCATCTTCATTTAGAATGGCACTTTCTCCATCAACTGCCCTTTCTTTCTACCATAATCTACCACCTCAATTTATTATTTTAATATATTTAAATGCATTTTACAGTAAAACCTCTCCCTTAATTTTATGTAGCACATTTTCTATTTGTAGAGTTTTCTGTCTTCCTCCTTATGTAAAAAAGGCATAAAAACAAACTTCCCCTAAACTCAGAAAGCTTTGACATTAGTTCATGCATTTATTGTAGTAGGATTGACTAATGCAATGTGTTATTCATTGGCTTTTCAAATCATTCTTTATGCAGCATTCAGTTAATTCAAAATGCTAATGTAAGAATCATTACAAGAACAGAAATTACAAGTACATAACTTTGGTTTTCAAGTATTTGCACTGTTTGCCAGTAAAGATTACTGCTGATTTCCAAATCTTCCTTTTAACATATACAGTAAAGTGATAAATGGTCAAGACCCAGCTTACTTATTTGAAATTATCATTACTTAAAAGCCAGAGCATGCATTCAGGTCTCAAGATACCAGCCTACTTATGATTCCAAGAATTAGTTACAGGGTCCCGAGATTGTGAAATGATCTTCCTGCTTATACTGTATAAGAAATACCCCATCAGTCTTAGAATTTAAATACAGCCTGAAGACTCACTACATTAGTCTAGTGCACCCTGACTAGAGATGCTGATTAGCTGTGCATACTGCATTTCTGTTTGTTAGTCTTTTGTACAGAAATATAAGCAATGCAATATTTATAAACTGTTACTAACCCTCCTCTATTCTGTTTCTCTTCTGGGCCACAATCCTTTCATATAAAGGAGCCTTGGAATCATCAGATGGAAAGATTTTCTCATTAGATTGGACAGCCTAGCAAAGACTCTACTATAGAATGCCAGGAATGGGGTAAGAGGCTAGTTGGCAAAGGTCTCCAGAGCTCTGACTATGACAGACTTTGTCTTTGACTTTCTCTCTTGCAATTAACAGGGGACTCCCCAGAGGTTTATTTTTTCCTGTGGATGCTGTTAATTAGAGTATTTGTTTTTCACTCCTCTGTTGTCAACTGGCAATACTTCAACAATTAATTAATGGACAGATTTTGCTGGTTTCCATTTACATCAAACTTTATTTTCCTGTGTGTTTTTACATATACATTTTATACTGGCCATTAACCTGTGAACTTGTCTACAGCACTCTACATCTGCAGAGTGCTATAAAAAACACACTGAATTGAATTCTCACAATGTTCTTTCCATTGGAAGTATTGTAATTTTGTACTGGCGATCACAAATATGATATTTTTGATATTTAATTCTTTATTAGTAGTCCTAGCTTTAAGTGCCACTCCAAGAAGGTAAAAATAACACATTTCAAATGTAAGTATGTGGGGAATTACAAATTAATGTTATTTTGATCTTTATCTAATATAATCAAGAATGTTTAGACTTTAAAGGTTTTAATCGAAGCACACATTTTAATATTTCTAATATCTGATGCACCTGCTTTTATTTATTATGTATTTCTACTAATGAAGTATATCATTGCTTTTCTTATGAACACCCCGAATTAGGGCAGCTTAAACTAATTCAGACTATTTTATCATTTTAAAACAACTATACTATACATATTCGTATTCATTTAGTTTTTCAGATTATGACTCATATAACTTTTGCCAGATTTTAATGTGAAAATATTTTTTTTATTGAATAGACAGCAAACATGCTTTATTAGATAGATTAGTGGTGTCATAAATATCCCCTGGTCTGACGTGGAATTACAATAATTTAGGCCCTTTAGCTGTCTCCCAATCGCACATGTGTGACAATAAATAGATAGATAGATAGATAGATAGATAGATAGATAGATAGATAGATAGATAGATAGATAGATTCTACACATTGTAGTTGGATGACTTATGACAGATGTTTTGGGACAAAGGTTTGAAAACATGAAATATAAACAGAATGGATTAGTGATTTCATTTTGAAATTTACATCCATGCTAGGTGAACTGATTGCCTGTTAGTGTGTTTCTCAGTACTGGTCAGTCGCTTGCGCTTTTGACTTCCATTTCATGAGATACTTTGATTATAATAATCATATTCGTATTTTAAAGTCATACTTTGATCTGAATAAAAAGCAAATGATTTTGTGAACAAAAAGCCAAATGTTTAAGTTAACACAGTAAAGTATCCAGAAGGGTACAAAGGCTTTATACAGAGACTTCACTATCAATTATTTATTACAATTAGAGACCTAAAGACAAAGCATAAAAGTTGGAAATGGAGAGAAAATTCAGGATAGATTAAGCAGAGTGAAGTGTACTGGCATTAGATGTCCTTTTCTTTTTCTTTTTTCACTTTAGTTATTTCAAAGCAAGAGCTAACATTTATAGTTCACTAAAGTACCTGGAACACTTGAGACCTTTAAAAATTGCCCAGATGCTGTTGTAGGTTGTGTTACACAAGATAACAGTTGGACTAATGAGCCTTAAAGAGTGATTCCTGATGGTCTCATCAGCCTTGCTCTCCCTTGCTTTTGTGTTCGTGTTTCCGAACTGTCAAACCATCTAGAGAGCTCCTTCCTTGGCCCCAGCCCTGCAGTTCATTACATTGCGGCTCCCTGCTAGTCCCTCTTGTCAGCGCCCTCACCTCCGCTCTGCTGGCCCTGTGCAGAGCCTTCTGTCACCTGAAGCCCTATCACTTGAATATGCAGCAAAATTCTGTTCTTCCATCTTTCAGACTACTTGTCACTTGCCAGCTAATTAGGCCATAAATATGGTGGAAGAGATCTGTCATGCTACGATTTAAAAATATCAGAAATAAATAAATAAGAACTCAAAGAGTAATTATCAAAGCTGCATGCAGGTGGCACTGAGGCCTATCACTGCCAGCCAGCTCGTAGGGATTAAGGAGTGCCTGGATTAAGTCCTCTGGTGCAAGATCCCCGCTGGGAATCAAACCAATTATTACCTCTGGCCTTACAGAAGCGTGCTCCCTGTGTCCACATCTCTGTTAAGTGCAGATAAATGTGTGACAGACAAAGGGAATTACGGGGAATCGCATGTGAGCTGTGCACGGTTTTAAGTTCCCTTAAACACCTCGATCTGTCCAGTGCCATTGTTTGTTGTCTTTGCTCCTTGCGCTGTGCTTTTTAGTTAAATCTTTACTACAAGATACATGAGTGTTGCATTGTGACTTTCATAAAGGAAGAGCTCTCGACAGCTGAATGAGACACCAGCAGAGCTCTCAAACAGCACAAAAGCAGCCCTTATAGGCAAACCTTTCACCAGGAACCTTTAGAAAAGACCTGATAAAGAGGGGTCAATAAGAAGGGTTTTGAATCCGTTGTAATACTTGGGGGGATTAGTGTGAAAACAGGAGTGGGACATTCGTTAGGTCCTTTGAGTTACTGAACAGAACAGTGCAATTTCAAACTGCTGGATGCACTCACTCTTTATATACTGTATATGTGAAGTCAGGCCAGCTTTCAATTGCCATTCTTTTCCTTATCTGGCTATAAGAGCTGTCACAAGTGGAACCTGCAAGTAGGTGGACTCAGCTCACACTGGCAACAAGCTACATAATATGACATCACTCTGTCTGAGCTTTAAATTTAATGTACTCCTCAGGAAACTATTTAAACTGAGCATATTCAAAAATTTAAATTTGACAATAGTGGGAAGAATAATAGCCTTTGTGTTGACAAGCAAGCTGGCAATATGACCTAGTGGAGTTGGAGTTTAAAACATAGCTTCTGGTTCATTCCCCTCCTCTCTCTCTTGCCTTGTGACCTTAACAGTCACTTAAACTACCTATACAAGAAAAAAAAATTAGTTGGATATCTCAATGGGATTACGGCTAAAGGAAGAAATAGAAATACATGACAGGTCCAGGTTTTTATAGGGACCTGATATCTAGAGGAAATACATCTCTGGCAATAGATTGAATACTGGAGAGGGATTTCAATTCATAAACTCAAAGTAACTATTCTGGGACTGTGTATTCCAGAAGACCTGGTGTAGGCACTGCATACAATGGCAAGTTTTATCAAAGTCCTCTGGATACCTACAGGGCAGGTCTTCAATATTTTATATGGACTCCAACTATGTTTTTGGAAGATTTGGATATGTTGCTGGCTCTTTAAAGCAAGTCTGGATGCTGAGATCTTGCAGGCCATATACAGAATACTCATAATCCTACAACTGATCAGGAATTGACCATGTAAATGGTGCCAGGTTAGGGTTTAAAATCTGCTTCCAGATTAGTCAGAGTAAGGTCTCAACTGGAGAGAGGAATAGAGGCCACAGATAGATAGATGTGGAAGGTGTTTGTACACAAACTCATAAGAGGTTCAGGCACTCTATAAGATAGACAGGGATCAACACTTTGTTATGGCCAAAGTGTAAGGTACAGCAAGCTACAAGGACTTCTTTTTGAGAAGACCAAGGGCCTCATTTATAAAACTTGCATGATTTGAGCATGAATATATGAGCTTTCAAAAAAAGGAAAATGTGCACAGTAAAAAAAAAAAAACCAAAACGAATTTATTAAATGTGGTGTATGCACATTTCTGTGTAATTTACCCTTTATAAATTACAGTCACCTAGTAAATGTGCATTCGGGCACAAACCTCAATGCTAATCAGACTCATAAATATGCAATCACAATGCATTGGCAGGTACAGCAGCTTTCCTCCTGACACATTAAGACCCCAATACCTGAATTCAAGAGTATCTGCCTGTGATCAACATGAGCATGGAACATCATGAGTGGCATTATAGCACTTCTCCTTTGTGTTCTGGGGTGCATGAAAGGAATAAGGTGCAACTCTTTGAGTGCATAGCCACTAATCCCTTGAATGACACAATTGCTTATACAACAAAAAACGGAGATCTGTTTGTCATCATGGCATCTTTAATGACTTGTGCATTAATGGAATATAAGAGCTTACAGTTACCAAAAGCAGCTTCATTCCTGCTAGGTGCCCTTATTGAAATATGAGTGCAGTAAAGTAATAAAGTTAGGAGAAATCAAATCAAATAAAATAAATCAAATAAAGTTAGAAGAACCAGAAACTGTTATAAATTGCCTATATTTATGTTGGCTATATGATATATTTAATGCATGGACACCCACACTATACAAAAGCTGAATGTAGTGCCTCCTTAGCCAGCTAATGGCTTCCAGCACGTTGGTCATGATGGAGTGAAACTTGGCTGAGATAGTCCTGACTTGTCAGCCAGTTTCTTGAGAGGAATGAAAAAACTTCAGTGAAAATATGCAGCATTGGCCATCTTAAAAGGAAACCGAAACTCAGTCTGTACATCATATTCAAAACTTTTGAGGTTTAATTGGTTTGTCATGTTAACACACATTATAATAATGGCTCGTGTTACCAATCATTATAGTAATACTTGTGAGTTGTCATTTAGCTGGTTTAGCTGCAGTTCCCTACTTGATCAAGGGTGTCCAAATTTCCCAGTTTCTCCAAAATGTTGCATATGCATGAGTCAAAGTTGTCGTAAAATATATTCACGTTCCCCTATCAAGTTTTCTTTCACAAATCTGATGCTTGTGTGGGAAGTTGCATATGCACATTCTGAACCTCTTTTTGTGCATATGAAAGCTTTAAAAATAAGGCCCCCAGAGATGGAGGACTTTACAGCCATATTCCAAAGTTGTTCATGTTAGTTACAGTAAACCCAGAAGTCAATCAAGATCAACAATGCTTTACATACCAAAAGGTGTCATCTTTTAAATAAGTTTCCATGATGCCCACCCTCTTTTATTATTAGAATAGGTGATTTGCGCATATATATGCTGAGGTGAGCAGTTTGTCACAGCTGAGTGAATCTGCTTTTTAGATAGATAGATAGATAGATAGATAGATAGATAGATAGATAGATAGATAGATAGATAGATAGATAGATAGATAGATAGATAGATAAACACTTTATTAATCCCCAAGGGGAAATTCACATACTCCAGCTGCAGCATACTGATAAAAAACAATATTAATTAAACAAAAATGCAGTGCAAGTTAAAAAATGCACGGTGGAGAGTGCAAGGAAGATATAACAGTGAATAACTTTGTATAATGTTAATGTTTAAATGTTTGGAATGGAAGAGTCGCATAGTGTGGGGGAGGAACGATCTTCTCAGTCTGTCAGTAGAGCAGGACAGTGACAGCTGTCTGTCGCTGAAGTTGCTCCTCTGTCTGGAGATGATCCTGTTCAGTGGATGCAGTGGATTCTCCATGATTGACAGGAGCCTGCTCAGCGCCCCTCGCTCTGCCACGGATGTCATACTGTCCAGCTCCGTGCCTACAATAGAGCCTGCCTTCCTCACCAGTTTGTCCAGGTGTGAGGCATCCCTCTTCTTTATGCTGCCTCCCCAGTACATCACCGCGTAGAAGAGAGCGCTCACCACAACCGTCTCATAGAACATCTGCAACATCTCATTGCAGATGTTGAAGGATGCCAGCCTTCTAAGGAAGTCTGTGGGATTTTGGTACAATGGTAGCTGACAAAGTGGTGCACAATAATAAACTGATTCGAGGATTGCACATCATAAAATATCTTGGTTCTATACTGTAAAATCCAGTTTTTGGAGACAAATTCCTAAAACGCCTAATGCTTTTGTGCTTTATTTAATTGATATTGGTGTGATATTCCAGCAAAAAATGTTCATAACCAAAGAATAAAGCTCCCTTTTCTAAATAAATTACAAACAATTTATTTGGTTTTTATTTTTATCCCAAACCATAATAGCATAATAGCAGCCATCATAAATAACTCTGGCTTGATGATGTCATATGGTGTAAGTTTGAGAATCACATGACAGGCAAAGGGCACAAACAATCATTATGGCTGCAACCATAAAAACACAATGCTAAAAAGTCATAAACACAACTTTAAGAAATCTGAATAATATAAATCAAACTGCAATTGGTCTGAACCTCAGGAAAAACTTCACCTGAGACAGACTGAGCCCAAACTAAATAAACAGACCTTCCTAGCTCTGTAAAATAATGCCCAAGCATATAGATATGAAAAGTCTCAAAATAATCAGAAATGTCCTTCAAGAGAGAGGATGGCAGAAAACCTCTAGTTTTTAGTGGAAAAAAATAAACAATCCTTCTTTATATTTTAATGAGTTTATTTAAAAACAAACAGAAGCACACAATGGCAAAATGGAGAAAAAAAGTGAAAAGTATTTGCCTAAAAGCCCAAAATGGTTACAGCCAGTCCAAAATCCAGAATTAGAATGCACAAAGGCAGATGCAAACAATCCATAATATCCAACAACACTTACTATAATAATTTGAACTGCACAATGACTCTATGCTGGACCTTATCTCTTGGCCAGAACATAAAGGTCAAAGGGTCCTTCAGTGGCAATGTTAAGGTGGACCCACTTCATGGTGTCCCACCCACAAAGTACAAGCGATATAAAGAAACCTAAGTACATAATACAATAATACTGCACAGTTAAACAAAATGTGAAAAAAATACACACAGTTACATTATTTCAATTTAAAGTAAACCAATCCAAAAACAGAACAACATAACATAAAAATAAAACAAGTTAAAAAAAAAAAACTTTAGCCAAGGCTCATACCAGACTCACTGGAGGAAGGCCATGAGGTGTAGTAGGGTTTATTATTTTCTCTATTATTTGGACTTTTTTGCATCAGTGAGCTTGAATTTTTTTAAAAAGTACAATCTTTATGTCCTTTTCTACATTATTCAAGGTTAGGAAAATGAATAGCTAATTCTCCTTTCTCATCTTAAATTCTGTATGTATCTACAAATACAATTTTTGTCATCTTGTTTGGTCTAGATGTCTTCTGTTTGCTCCATTCTGCACCCCTCTGGCTTGGCTCACTCTGCCAATCGCGTGTTTCAAGGTGGTGCATTGTGCTGCAGTCCAGCAGCTTAGCTTTTCCTGTAGGAAAACTTTTGCTTTGGGGGGTAAGCTTCTTGCGCTCCTGCCTCTGTGGGCGTTTTTGATCGGTTCACGCCTGACCAAAGTAAACTTAACACTGCCTAATAGACTGCTCCAGGCATCCAGTAGGGAAAATAAATGGCCTCATAGACATTTTTTAAAGAGATAAATCCCACTGTGCTAACTTAAGATTGGAAAATAAAGAAACCAGCATGTCAAGATTTAAAACAATAATATTTGGTCATATTTAAGAGTCTCATAGGCTGGCATTGTAATGCATTACATTGAGAAATTGTATTTGTATGTTATACTTTTTTTTTCATATAACCCTTCCTCAAAAGAAAGAAAACAGCACTGTAAAGTGATAAAGATTAAAAAAGTGAAATGCCATCATGTTTAAGTATTCATTCCACAGCTTTGTTGAATCGCATAATCACAGCTATAACAGCCAGTAATCTTCTAGTATAAGCATTCAATTTCTCTTTCGCCCATTCCTCTTTGTAAAACTGCTCAGGCTGTGTCAAGTTATTTAGGGAATAGACAGCAATTTTCAGGTCACAATTTTTCAATGGGATTCAAGTTGGCCACTCATGGACATCTATTTATTTCATTTTAAGCTCCTGAGTCTGTGTCAAAAGAAACCCCTTTATATAATTCTACTATGATGCCACTGTATTTTATTGTAGCTGGAGTGAGCTCAAAATGTGAAATACAAATGATCATGGGAATTTATCCTTAATTAACCCTCATAAAAAATACTGTAAATCCTGAAATTCTGAAAACCAAAATGGTGGGGGTGTCCCTGAAAATAAATAAAAAGAAAACGGTTATGGCATTATAAAACGCTCCATGCCAATGCCTTTTTCTGGGTTTGTGAAAAAATATTATAGCAGTCAGTAGGTGGGTGGGGCTAAATGCTTGAATGGTAGCAGCTGAGCCAGCTGGATTCCAGAAAGAGGGTGGAGACTTTCACAGGAAATGACAACAAAGGACCCCAAAGAAGGCGTGCCTTGGTCTCAGTGATGCTGAAGAGTATGATGGTAATGGCAGATGGGAAAAGGTTGAAGTTAGCCACATCTTATTCCTTGTTACCATTTGGTGTTTTGGTGGTGACCTAGAATCAGCCTCAATAAGCTCAGAGATAAAAATGTCACTATTTATTGTTGTTTAACTAGTGGCATTTGCCTGGGATATTGTGTGAGACAATGGGCAGCAGTTATAGTGTTGTCAGTTAAACGGATGTATCAGAAGTACTATGTAATTAACAAAATGCTTTTGTGCATACAATATTTATTGTTTTTATTGCCAAGAGCTAACATTATTGTATTATGTATAGTGTAATTTATAGGTTAAGGCTTTATACCTAGGACTTCAAACCCTGAGTTTGTGGGTTCAGATTCTGGTACTGAAACTGTGTGAGTGTAAGAAATGTAACCAAACATATCTCAGATGTTGTAAGTTGCTTTGGATAAAGGTCTCAGTCAAATAATACACAATAATAATATTATTAGGCCACTGGAGTTGCTTACCTTTGAATATGCTATATACAATTGTCCATGAATAAAACATTCCTGCATTTTATCAATGCCTGCTGTTCCTAGTGACTTGTTATTTGTTGATGGTCATTTTATTTGTTTATTTGTTTGAAGTCAGCAGATGCAAATACATATGTAAAGAATTTTGGAGAGCATGGGGGGTGCTGTGTTCACTTTTACAAAAAGCAGACGTGCATGTAAATGAAAAAAAATTCAGAGATCCCCTTTCAAAGTCCATAGATATATACTGTATGAATATATATTACAATGGTGTAGCTCATGGAGGAACTGTTAAGTTTAAGCTGACACCATTTATCCAGGCTTGTCTTGGACTTGGGGACACCACTTACACCTCTTCTTCTCTCTTTCTCCCTTCTTGCTTCAACTCACAGCCACAGTGCCTGACACCTTCATTGGAGATTTATAGTGCACTTGCTAACCTTTGTGATTTGTATCTTCATTGAGCTTTGCTGAACTGTCTCCTTCCATTTCACACCAAACTGTATACCCCGAACTTGATCACATCTCTTTTCTCCTGTTCAGGTCACCACCCCTTCTTTGGTCATTCATCCACTCTTGTGGTTAGCGGTGCTGTTGGCTTCGCCCATCAATTGCTTCTGCTCTGTCCTTCATTTGCATAAAGACCGCTCTTAGTGCACAACAGAATATATACATTAATATAATAATAATAATTATTAACAAATAATAAAACACAGGTTACTTATTTTAGTTTTTATGGTAATGTCACCAAATTTCAATCAAATCAGCCAAAGCATTTTTGAGATTTGGGGTATTTTGTTTTTTATTGATATATCAAAATGTCCTGTCTTAGCAGATGCATACTGCCCTAAATGTACTGTATAATCCTGCCGAACTTCAGACTTTTTAACTAAACAGGAAATAATGTTTTGGATGCTTTTCACAGATGAGAGCAGGTTCATCCTGAGCACATGTGACAGACTTGAAAGGGTCTGGAGAAGCCGTGGAGGATGGCATGCTGCCTGTAACATCGTTCGGCATGACCGGTTTGTTGGTGGGCCAGTGATGGTCTGGAGTGGTATATCCATGGAGGGACGCACAGACCTCTACAGGCTTTCAACGGCACCTTGACTGCCATTAGGTATTGGGATGAAATCCTTGGACCCATTGTCAGACCCTATGCTGCTGCAGTGGGTCCTGGGTTCCTCCTGGTGCACGACAATGCCCAGCATCATGTGGCAAGAGTATGCAGGCAGTTTCTGGAGGATGAAGGAATTGATACCATTGACTGGCCTCCACGCTCGACTAAACTAAATCCAATAGAACAGCTCTGGGACATTATGTTTTGGTCCATCTGACGCCGCCAGGTTGCACCTCAGACTGTCCAGGAGCTCAGTAATGCACTAGTCCAGACCTGGGAGGAGATCCCCAGAACACCATCCGTCGTCTCATTAGGAGTATGCACAGACAGTGTCAGGCATGCATACAAGCGTGTTGCATATAAGCATGTGGGGGCCATACAAACTACTGAGTACAATTTTAACTTGCTGCAATGAAATTTCAACAAAATGGACTAGCCTGCCGCATCATTTTTTCACTTGATTTTCAGGGTGTCTTTGAATTCAGCCCTCTGTAGGTTGATAATTTTCATTTTCATCAAACAATGTGGCATCTTTTCATTCCCCAGTCCATATCAGTATAGATATCCAGCAGGATTTTTTTTCCTATTGAGATCTGATGTGTTTCAAAGTGTTCCTTTAATTTTTATAAATATTTAATATATATATATGTGTGTGCGTGTATGTATTTATATATATATGTATGTATATATATATATATACTAATAAAAGGCAAAGCCCTCACTCACTCACTCACTCACTCACTCACTCACTCACTCACTCATCACTAATTCTCCAACTTTCCGTGTAGGTAGAAGGCTGAAATTTGGCAGGCTTATTCCTTACAGCTTACTTACAAAAGTTGGGCAGGTTTCATTTCGAAATTCTACGCGTAATGGTCATAAATGGAAGCTATTTTTCTCCATATAATGTAATGGAGTTGAGCTCGATGGCCGTGGGGGGCGGAGTTTCGTGTGACATCATCACGCCTCCCACGTAATCACGTGAACTGACTGTCAACGCATTACGTAGAAAACCAGGAAGAGCTCCAAAAGCGCTGAAGAAAACATGCATTATACAATTGAGAAGGCAGCGAAACAATAAGAAGCGGCGAGTGACACATACTGTACAAGCATATTCATGCCTGCAGCTAGTTCAGAAACAAAGCACGTGTAAAACTAAAGTTTAAATTAAGTTCATAGACAGGCTGCGCTGGCGTTTGTCATGCCCACGTTAATGCGGGATACAAGTTTAATGAGAGGACGCAGTGTATAAACGTTTTGATCACTTTCTAACTAAGTTCAAATTGCTGGTCAAAGGTTGTGCTTATGCAAATTCCGAGAGACTGTGTTTGTTGGGGGATTGACAGTTAAGGCGGGTGGAGGAGTGACGTCATCCTCTCTCCTCCCATTCACCTCATTTCGCTCTGAGCTGAGCTCATGCTAACGGCGTCTTCTGAAGCAACTTCACACTGCCACCAAATACTCACAGAAAAATCCACAAGTTAATACACACGCTGTCTCTAGAGTTTCTCCACACTGAATCCTCCAGGCACTACTTACAAAAGGTTACATTGACAATCGTGTTACGTTATTTTTAAAATGTTTCCTTTTCTTCTCGATTCATTTTACCCTCGCACCCCCTTGGTTTGAGAAGAAGTATGAAAAAATATGAGGTTAACACAGAAAAACAGATCACCAATTCAAGCTTTATGAATAATCGATTCGCCATCAATAATTGTTTTGGTAAAGCCATCCTCCTTCCATTTTATAATTTTTCCGCCACTAGCCATGATTAAATGAACGGTAAAAAGTAAGAGCGAGGGTGACTTATTTAGGCAGGAATATATATGATAGCAACACTCATGACAATGTCAATCATGTTACGTTATTATTAAAATGTTTCCTTTTCTTTTTCATTACTTCTTTAACACTACTTCTCCGCTGCGAGGGGCGGGTATTTTGCTATATATATAATATATGAATTACCTCCAAAGAGCGCTGAGACTTTTGATATCATGAACGTGTCTGCAAAAACTGGGGTCTCCTGCCCAGCAAAAGTCGAGCAGCCAGCGCCGCATAGCTGTGCCGGCCTTTGAGACGCTGACTGCGCTTCTGCCTTAAGTCAAAGTGAGCACTTTAAATTATTTTCATCCGCCCCCTGAGCTATAGCCCAGACAAGTGCAAACACGGGACCCCTTTTCTACACCACGGCAAAATAATATTAAGGCGATTCACACTTTCTTTTGCACGTATACGATTATCAGGTCCTCAGCTCGGATTATGAACACACGCATACGAGTGGAGGACTCACAGTGCCATCACAGCCGATTAATGGCGGGACGTCTCACCAGTCTACACAAGACCCACCGCGACTGTCCCCAAAAGGCGATCATAACGTCAGCGAACACATCTCTCTATACTATATAAAAGAAAAGGAAAAGTTTCCTTTCTTTACACCTTTTTCCTTTTATCCCAAACCAAAGCCTTTCTCTCTTA
Organism: Polypterus senegalus; assembly: GCF_016835505.1. Lineage (NCBI taxonomy): Eukaryota > Metazoa > Chordata > Cladistia > Polypteriformes > Polypteridae > Polypterus > Polypterus senegalus. Next base: position 213,375,953 of record NC_053154.1, on the reverse strand, counting down.
ACACTGCAGAGGACACAAAACTATTTTCTTTAAATGCCGGTAAGGCACATTACCAGAGGCAGAAATTTGGACGTTCACATAGAAAATGTAATTTCTATACCACAGCCGTCATGTAGCGCCTTTCAAAAGGGATCTACTACCGAGAGATGATCCATATACATTTTAGCTGCCGTTAGTACTACTTACCTGTTCTGTTACACGTCTTTAAAATGTAGTTTACCCGCAACCACTCCAGTAGTGCTCAATGTACCTGTACTTCTTAAAAGCGTTAATGTTTTACTGTTTAATAACTTATAGACTACATTTTACTATTTTTCCCTTGCACTCAGTGACCAAAGCTATACACACACATATAGACACATACATATATATACACATACAGTGGTGTGAAAAACTATTTGCCCCTTCCTGATTTTTATTCTTTTGCATGTTTGTCACACAAAATGTTTCTGATCATCAAACACATTTAACCATTAGTCAAATATAACACAAGTAAACACAAAATGCAGTTTTTAAATGATGGTTTTATTATTTAGGGAGAAATAAAATCCAAACCTACATGGCCCTGTGTGAAAAGTAATTGCCCCCTGAACCTAATAACTGGTTGGGCCACCCTTAGCAGCAATAACTGCAATCAAGCGTTTGCAATAACTTGCAATGAGTCTTTTACAGCGCTGTGGAGGAATTTTGGCCCACTCATCTTTGCAGAATTGTTGTAATTCAGCTTTATTTGAGGGTTTTCTAGCATGAACCGCCTTTTTAAGGTCATGCCATAGCATCTCAATTGGATTCAGGTCAGGACTTTGACTAGGCCACTCCAAAGTCTTCATTTTGTTTTTCTTCAGCCATTCAGAGGTGGATTTGCTGGTGTGTTTTGGGTCATTCTCCTGTTGCAGCACCCAAGATCGCTCCAGCTTGAGTTGACGAACAGATGGCCGGACATTCTCCTTCAGGATTTTTTGGTAGACAGTAGAATTCATGGTTCCATCTATCACAGCAAGCCTTCCAGGTCCTGAAGCAGCAAAACAACCCCAGACCATCACACTACCACCACCATATTTTACTGTTGGTATGATGTTCTTTTTCTGAAATGCTGTGTTCCTTTTATGCCAGATGTAACGGGACATTTGCCTTCCAAAAAGTTCAACCTTTGTCTCATCAGTCCACAAGGTATTTTCCCAAAAGTCTTGGCAATCATTGAGATGTTTCTTAGCAAAATTGAGACGAGCCCTAATGTTCTTTTTGCTTAACAGTGGTTTGCGTCTTGGAAATCTGCCATGCAGGCCGTTTTTGCCCAGTCTCTTTCTTATGGTGGAGTCGTGAACACTGACCTTAATTGAGGCAAATGAGGCCTGCAGTTCTTTAGACGTTGTCCTGGAGTCTTTTGTGACCTCTCGGATGAGTCGTCTCTGCGCTCTTGGGGTAATTTTGGTCGGCCTGCCACTCCTGGGAAGGTTCACCACTGTTCCATGTTTTTGCCATTTGTGGATAATGGCTCTCACTGTGGTTCGCTGGAGTCCCAAAGCTTTAGAAATGGCTTTATAACCTTTACCAGACTGATAGATCTCAATTACTTCTGTTCTCATTTCTTCCTGAATTTCTTTGGATCTTGGCATGATGTCTAGCTTTTGAGGTGCTTTTGGTCTTCTTCTCTGTGTCAGGCAGCTCCTATTTAAGTGATTTCTTGATTGAAACAGGTGTGGCAGTAATCAGGCCTGGGGGTGGCTACGGAAATTGAACTCAGGTAAGATACACCACAGTTAGGTTATTTTTTAACAAGGGGGAAATTACTTTTTCACACAAGGCCATGTAGGTTTGGTTTTTTTTTTCTCCCTAAATAATAAAAACCATCATTTAAAAACTGCATTTTGTGTTTACTTGTGTTATATTTGACTAATGGTTAAATGTGTTTGATGATCAGAAACATTTTGTGTGACAAACATGCAAAAGAATAAGAAATCAGGAAGGGGGCAAATAGTTTTTCACACCACTGTATATATACCTGTATGTATGTTTGTATGCATGTATATATATACACCTATCTACATTGTATATATATGCACACACACACATATATATAATTTGTGTGTGTGTATGTATGTATGTTTGTGTGTGTATATATGATGTAGATAGGTATGTATATATATATGTGTATATGTAGATATGTATATAGATATGAAGATATGTATGTGTATATATATGTATATATGTATGTATATGTATGTATATATATATATATATATATATATATAGTCACGCACGCGCGAGTGGGAGTCCGCGGAAGGATCTTGACACACCTGGGAAGACATTCGCCGTCAGGGAATGGCGGGTACTAACTTTCTCCCTATGCTTCCTTTCAAGAAAAAATACGCTCCGCCACCATAAGCCGGGTTTTCCCGCACTACGGTTACTTCAGCCCTTCCTCCGCCATCTTGCCTGACGTCATCGATCCCATCCTCCCTCACGGTTCCTTCCCAGCATTCCTCCACTTCCGGCTCCTCCTCCATAAAATGGCCGCCGACGCCATGTTTCGGCGTTGCGTTTATGAACAAGTTTTGTGTTTATAATTTGACCATTTCTTTTCAATTTATTGTGGATTGTAGACAATATACGGGGCCGGAAAACCCCAAACCTTTTTGCTGTCTCCTCCTATCTCTGTTACAATATATATACATATATTGTGAACGATAGGGGGCGCTCTCGCTCCCTTGAACCCCTGTCCACGACTCCAGACACCAGGTAAAAGTCCAAATGTTGACTTTATTTTTCTTCCACAGTGCACAAAGCACACTCTCCACCACAATACTCATATAAATCACAATAATTCAATAATACACAATCCTCCAATCTCCCAGACGCGTTGCCACCCTTCCACCCAGCTCAGCTCATTATATATATATATATATGTAGACTCAAACCCATTATGACAGCAGCAATTCAAGCTGTGAGAAAACAGTAAAAAGGAGTCGTGTCAGACGTCGTGGTACATTTTATGATGCAGCTAGACGAAAACAACTTTGTGACGATGCCGCCAAATACACAAAACAATTACTTTGACAATCATGTTACGTTATTTTTAAAATGTTTCCTTTTCTTTTTCATAATTTCTTTAACACACGACATCGCTGCGAAGCGCGGGTATTTTGCTAGTATATCTATATATATACATATATATATATAATGTTTACTTCTTCAGCTTAGGCTCGCTCGCTTGCTTGCACACTGGCGCTCTCTCTTTCTCGTTCTTGCTTGCTAGTGCTCTCACGCTCTCTTTCGATCGTGCTCTCTCTCTCTCTAAACGCTTTCTATACAATCACAACGAGCATCGTATACAGGGAAAAACGATTTTCGCGATTTTCTTCGTAAAAAATAGGGTGCGCGTCTTATACAAGGGTGTGCGGTACACGAGTAAAATCGGTATTTACTTTGTAACCTGTTTTTTCATTTCATTGTTTGCTTCAATTTGTTCCAATACAAATGCAGAAAAAGGTAATTGTTAAAATCAGTCAATCATTTTCGAACCCACTTAGTCCTGAACAGGGTCGCAGGGGTCAGCCTACTTTGTCTGTGAAATGGATTGTTCTGCCTGAGTGGAAAAGTGGTAGAGAAAATAGTAATAAAAGACCAGCAGGTGAATGAAACACAAATCAAAGTTACAAATTCTAGCAAGGGTCATAACCAAAGTCAAAATATATTAAATTACTAAACACAATACAGAAAACAAAAAAATAATAATAAATGTTTCTAAACCTATGTCAATCCCACATATGGGCTATCAATGAGAAAGATTTTTTGTCAACTTTATCTAGAATCTTGGACAACAAGCAAGTGCATGACCCTGACCTTTATATGTGACTTTTTTTCTGTCACAAAGTAACAAACAGGATGGAAACCATATGCTCATAAGAAAACAAAATGGTAAGGTGTCAAGAAAATAATGTTTTTAGGTAACTGAACAAAAATTAAATCAACAAAAAAATGAAATAAATGTATTCCACATATTACCTACAGGGAAGAAAAAATCAAGAAAATATGTGCAATCAACACAAAGAAACAAGTCTACAATTTCCCATTTATGACATGAAGAGCTTCATAGCACTGCAGTTTGGACTATGGCAGGGTGACAGAGTAGCAAAATGGTTGATGGTCTGTAATTGCCTTTCTTTGTATGATGTGGCAAGGAAAGTTGCTGACCTGAAGTCCAAAGTGGTGTAGCTTTTGCTTGCAGATTACAGTGGATTCAAAAAGTATTCAGACCCCTTCACTTTCTGCAACTGTATTGTGTTGTAGATTTCATTTTAAATGGATAAATTTGCCATTTTTGTACACCCAGTTACAATCTATAACCCGTAATAACAAAGTAAAAAATGTTTTCAAGAAGGTTTGCAAATGGAAATAAATTGTGTCAGAAAATTAATATGATGCAACAGAATATTCAGGCTCACAATTCTAAATGGAATCATATAACATAAGATTGTCAAACTTTCTAAATTCAGTTCAGGGCATGGACCACAGTTTACCTGTGTACTATCAGGGGCTAAGTTGGGATCAGTCGTTCACCGATCACACAGTCCACTTCATGGCTGACTTAGAATCACCAGTTACCCTAACCAGTGCATTATTGAGTATGTGGAAGGAGACCAAATTAGCCGGATGAAAACCCTCACTGACATGGGGAGAAAGACTGGACAATGACTGTGAGCGGGATTCAGACCAAGAATACTGGATCTATGTGCTGACAGAACTGACCACTGTACCACTATGTTGCAAAAAAAGCAATCAATACCTTTTTAGAAATGATCATGTTGTGAATATTTTTTGAATGATGTGCGTCTGTGTTTGTATGCCTGTACTAAATATTTGGACACTATATAGCTCAAGAAAGAATGGTCTTAAGTGTCGATTAGGTTTTAGGTAAACTCCACATATTCAGCTTCAAGTTTTTAAAGAATTAAAGCTGATACCAACAACTGCCAAACCACTGCTCAGAAGTTCACAAAATGTGGCTTTTGCATTTAGCACTTTCAAAGAAAGAGTTTCATGAATTCTGAGTTCCAAAGCTCAAGCTGTGAGCTTTTAAAGTTCAGTATTTTCAAACGCAGTTGTGGTATTGTGTCTTGAGTGTATTTTGGTAAAATCACAACATATACTTTAAATATGGAGAAAGGGGTGTGGTGGTCTCATCAGATTTTTAAATTTTGAGTAAAGGTTTTTGACATACAGTATGTATTTAACTTTTGTGTAATTCACTAGAGAGAAATGTCATTTAATTATTTTCAAATTCAAAATATGTGGCAATAAATTGCAAACAATGAATTGGGACATGAATATGTTGCAAAAGATGAAACACAACAAGAAAATGAGCGTTAGGGTCTCAGGTGATACCCCATTTAATTGTGTTGCCCAAAGGACTGAAAATAAAAGTAAGCACATACAGGCTTAGGAGGTTCTGGCAAAAAAAAAAACGGGGCACTGACTTCTTATGAGGCTGGTTCAAACATGAACACCATCCTCCACTGGAGTTATCAGTTAAATGTGGCAGAGATCAGAAGAGGCAGGACTTTGCAGGGACAGAAAGTGTCCTCAACGGTCCTTACGCACTGCAAAAAATGCCTGTGCAAACGCTAGATAAGAAAACTTTAAACGGGAGATGTTTTGCTATTAATTACCAAAAAAATCTGCCAATGTGGTAAGTAAAATTTACTTAAAAAGATTTCTTAAGGAAAGCTAAATAAATAAGTCAATAATTCTTACAATACGGGAAGCAGGATTTAATGTTGTGATATAAAAACTTTTCACTTGCTTAGATTTCAGTTTTTACTGTGTGGGATTCTCTTCATCCAGTCTAGGGAAACAGACAGGACAGACGTTAGTGGGTGTGACTGTGCAGGTCCTGATCCATGCTACCTTTTCTTGTTTTGGGAGCCTCTTGAACCCAACCCCATCAGTAATGTAATCGGATGAGCTGTGCAATGAGGACAAATCACACTGAGCAAAGGGAATGGTAAAAAAGGTGTTCAGTGCTTTTATTAAAAAAATCAAATCAAAAGAGTGTCCAAAGTGCAGTGCTTCAAGAATTCATAAATTAATAACCCGATAAAGCAGGGGCAATAAATGGAGGTTAACAATCAATAAATAAATAAATCCTTTTAAAACAAGGTTAAAATTAACAGGCTGTAAGAAGTTTTTTTTTTTAAACACCTGGTGTCTTCTTCCTTCTAACTGGCGGCTCCCTTGCTTCTCCCATACGGGCCCTGCAACAGGGGAGTCCTGCTTTCAGCAGGTATAGCTGACCTTACTTCTTTCTGGTTGCCTTCCATCCACTGGCTATGTACAGCTGTCATACAGGAACGAGTATCAGGTCCCCAACGGCCAGGGAACTCATGCTGGGGCTCTACCACCCAAGCCTCCTCAGCTCCCGCTGCCTTCTTGGTCTTACGCAACAAACTGTCCATGATCCAAGTCACTCCTGCTCCTCTGAAAAGCTCAAGAGGAATGACCCAATCCATCTGGCCTAGAGTGTCAGCCTTACCCCCTCCCAGGGCTCTCCTTCCAACTGCCTGCTTTTGCTCAAGCAAACCTGCTCTATCTCGCTCACTCCCGCACCAGCTTTTTTCTCCTCCTGTCTTCTTCTTCTTTCTCTAACCTCCATTCTATGTTGTTTCTTTACTTTCGTTTCCCTCCCAATCTCTTGTGTCGGCTCTGTGGGCACAGCGTATCAATCACACACCGCAGAAAGCCAATGAAGCAATTGAGAACGATCGAACCTTCACATGCAGGTGCGTCCAGCCCCAATTACCTCATCAACTCCATGAGTGCTGCCACAGACACTGACATGGCCAATGAATTATTTAAAAAAAAAAGCCATTCTTTCGGAACCATTGACCTGCTATCACAGTGGGACTGTCACACTCCTCTCCTTCTCTGTATTTGACCAAGCTCACGCCTGTAAAACGCTCCTGAAGCTTGCATATCTGACGAGTCTACCCAACAGTATAATTCTAAAATGAAATTGAATTGGTGATCATTTATTGTATTATTGTTGAAACTAATCTGGATTTCTTACCTTTGTTAAATTCAGATTTAACTGACTAAGAATAACCAATGAAACTGTTTTATAACATGTAAACCTTTAACAGTGTTGTATATTATATAGTAATATATATAGCCTTTACACTTTGCTAAAAGAATATAATTTCGATATGTGTGCCTTGCATACTCTTACATTACAGCAATAAAAACAGCATTTACTGGTTTCTGATATTCACAAATTACCATACGGTACTTTCAACTCTGTAATCTCAATGAGTTTCATAATCTGCTCTGAACAGTCAGATAAACTGATGGAATATAGTTATTTCTGATGTCCACATGACAACACAAAAATGTGAAACAGATAAAAAAAACTCATACTCAGCAAAGGCGACAGAGAATTGGCCATTCAGGATTACAGAGTACATGTGTACAGTATATGTATCGTTACAATTTTTTTAAGTGACAGTAAAGAAAAATGATTGATAATAGCCACTCTTGATGGATGCTGTTTTAATGTGAGTAAATAAAGATTTCAAGACTTGCAGCCATGATCACAGTGTCTCTAACTAAGCATCTAACTTGTATCCTTAGGGCAGAGGATGCACAGCACAGAATGAGTGGAGGAGGGGGTGATAATCAATGGTTTCTGTTCGATGCAAAGTGCTAAAGTGGAGGAAAGGGAAAAAGACACCCATTTAAATAATCTATACTAGGAGAAACAAGAATAACAAAAAAGTCTAAGCACACACACACACACACACACACACACACACACACAAACACACACATACAGTGCTGCATATGCATGTGCACAGGCCTAACCTCACCACACCAACTCAGACACATATCAAGTTTAACCTAGCCATATGGGGACTCTCATTTTCCTATAAATTATGACTCCTTTTTCCAAGAAAACAAATCCTGAGAGGATATTGGACTTTAGTCCAAAGTAAATCATCCTGCACCTTTATTTTAATTATTAAGTATCCTTTGCCTGCTTTTCCTGGGTTAGCACACCTGCCAGAGTTCCCTCGTATTGTATAACTAAATGTTTTTTGTAGCATTGTGCATTTCTGTATTTTTTTTTTTTTTTTTATGCATTACGATCAATATGTCACATGACCAGGAGTGATTTGTGTCGTGATGGAGAGTTGTGCATCACATAACTGTGATCATCACAGGTCTGACCCATTCAGATGTCTGGTATAAGTATGGCCGTGCTTCCAGTTCTTAGCATCCCTCAGTTGGGTAAAGAATAAGTAACAAAAAAAAAAAAATCAAGTTTCTTTGTGGTGATTAGTTTCTTCCTAAGCAGACCAGTATGTTTTGCACTAATTGAATCCTGTTTTTTGTGTTGGTTTTCATTTTGTGGTGTGTCACTTTGGTTTGGTTGCCTGTGTTATCTCTTTGATTTCCCATTTTTCTGATTTTAGCCTAGCACTGATTACGATATCTGGTTCACATTTACATCACTCGGTCTTTCGTCTTTTCACAATAATATCTAGAGACATTGCTTCACAACATATACTGTGGTCTATGGCCGGCTTGTCATCATGGCCAATACCCCCAGGCCGCCAGATGGAGCTCTCCCTGCAGCATGAAGGTGCCCAGGATGGGGATTTCCCTTACAAACCTGCTGGATACCCCAGGGGCCAACAGAGGACACTGCAGGGAGGCATAGAGAGTCATATGTGCCCTATAACCCGGAAGTGCGTCATAGGCAAAGCGACAGCAGAAGTGACGTACTTCCGGGATGAAGAAAAGGACTTTTTATCTGACCCAGAAGTGATAAGGATCACATGAACTGGGGATTGGAACACTTCCGGGTCAGGGACTTTGAAAGGACTGTGACAGCTCCCAGACGGCAAGCTGAGCTGGGTGGTAGGAGGGCAACGCTTCTGGGAGTGGTGGAGAGTTTATTGTTACTGTATTGGTTTATTATATGAGTATTGTGGAGGAAAGGGTGCTTTGTGCACTGTTATTAATAATAAAGTCAACTTATTGGACTTTTACTTGGTGTCTGACGACTGATTTGAGGGTTCAAGGGGTCAAGAGAGACCCAATCTGTCACAATACATACATTACTTTATGATTGTTTTATCCCCTTCTAGTGAAGTTTGAATACAGCTTCACTAGCTTTTCAAATAAAAAGAACACTTGCAACCATTTACTCTGCCCAAAAATATTTAAAATCTGCTACACTCCACTGGGGCTTCATGAACCCATTCAGACATTTCAGCTCATGATAGATCTAATTGCTTGTGATCTGGATGTTTCAAGAAGTGTGCTTATTTTTTCTAAATGTCTTGAGCAACTGCAAGTGGTGTCAGACATTCAAAGAAGAAGCAAATTTGCCAACAAATCCAAAAAAAATCAAGCCACCAAAGCCAGATATTATTATTTGGGAAAAATGTTGATTCAATGACATTAATATCAGCCACTCAGGGACATCCACTGTCTTAACTGTAAGCCGTTGTATTACTCTTGAGGTATGCTTCAGAATAGCATCTTATTGGAATACAAACTTCTTTCCTAATTTCAGTTTTATAAAAGAGCAGAAGCAACTTTTTGTCCGTTAATTCTCTTCTTTCTGAAATGCACCAGTGTAACATGATGTCAGCCAGCCTCATACTATATGGTAGGGATGATGTGACCAGACTAGTAGGCAGCTTTTGAGTTTCAATACTTTTTATCATTCTGGCTGAAAAGTGTTGCTTTAGTCTTGTTGATTACACAACTAAGGAAATAGAGGCAGTACTAGCATTCTCGCAATAAAGTTCTAAAGGGTCATTCAATGCAGTGAATGAAATACTCTGCACACTTTTTTGGAGTGCTTTGGTCCACCTCTGTAGTGATAAGTGAACTAAAATCAAATTCAAATTTTATTTACATAGCACACTTTACAACAGGTATTGCCACAAAGCAGCTTCACAGATCTAATCCTCTTTTACTATAGTAAAAAGAAACCAAAACTCTTTGGGCTGGGTATCTAGTCAAACCAGAACTAGATCACAAGGTGTATTGACTAGCTGGTTTACCTGAAACATGAAGTCTTCTATTTAAGCGTAAGTCATAGATGACTAGCGTTACTGGTTTTCCTAATCCTTATTACCAAATTAGTAATGATAAATAAACAAAATGCAAAGCACTGCCAGAATATCACAATATCAGCCTTTAATCACAACCTTACGAGATTCAACACCAATAACAGATGAATAAACAGAAATATGATTTTAAAAGTGCTTCAGTTAATTCTTGACAATAGCACTTTGGAACAGAAGGGAAGGTTTTACTAATGAGCATCTGCACTTACTTCTATGGGTGGGTACAAGAGCACCGTAACAAATGAGACCTTCAGTCCCAAGCAGAGACATGCAAGTCTTGTATTTAAGAGAGTTGCAATCAATAATATGGATAAGTGGAGGTTAGGCAGTTTGGAACTATACTGTACCTGACTGCTCTAAGATTGGACAGAGAGAAATCGAAAATACAAAACAAATGCTGAAGATGCTCACATATTTTCATACACAGAGGGCAGCCATGTGAAACTGTATTGCTCAATATTTGTACCAATCTTGTAATCGGCGCTGATGCTGACACCAGCAGAGGACTGACGTTTGGCCGAATGGTAGGCTTTCCACATACCGTTCCTCCTTGGTTTAATTATTCCATAGGGAGCAGAGCTCTCAGCAGCCCTCAGCTCCAGGGCCTTATTACCAGGGCTAATTGACCCTGTTTAGTGCACAGCCTGTCAAGTCACTTAGCTAAAGCTGGATGCTCCATCATGCCGGCCAAGTTTATGACTTGCTTGACTGCAGTGATCTGCTAGTCCACCTTTCCGGTCTGTTTAAATGATTTTTATGCACTTTTAGAGTTTTAGTGCTCTATTATAGCATCTTTGTTTATTAAACACTTTTCTCTGAAACTGCAGCATCCTCTCATCCCCCCATTTCCTTTCTCTCAGATCCAGAACACTGAAAATATAGTACCAGATTTAGAACAGCCTTTACAGAGATGGAAATAAATATATACTGTATAAAAAAAAATGCTGATCAGCTAACTTGTCATGTAAAAAGTTCACCCATCAACTGGTTTTCAGAGGGAGACAGCTGTGATTTACACCTTACCAGTTTCAAGACCAAAAAGTCTTCTAAGCACACAAATTAACTAGTTTTAAAAAAGTGTGAACAGTACAAAAGTTTTATAATGAATTTCCCATCTTCTTGAGATATCTTGAGAGGCCTACTGTCAATGGATTAAAATAGCCAAGTTGCCTGTGTGAGAGTGAAAACACTGAATGTAACTGTTTAATGTCTTGCTCACATCAGAGACAAATATGTCCTCTCGGAAAAGAGCTTAAAGAAGGTCTGGCATATCAAAGCTAGCCAGAATAGGAAGCAAAGGCTACACTGGGCACTAGAAAAAACAAAGTAATGTTATTTATTGCTATATTCTCTATGGAAGATTTGATGAAAAACAAATTCTGTATTTATTGGCATTTCTCAATGAGGCATATAATTATCCATATTAATATGCCCACTGCAATGTGTCCTAGATAGATAGATAGATAGATAGATAGATAGATAGATAGATAGATAGATAGATAGATAGATAGATAGATAGATAGTTTTGGCCACATATATAACCCGGTCTCACCCTGTTAGCTTAGTTCTGTTTTGAATTCTATGTTGTAAAGACGTGTTTGATTTCTAATCTACCTTTTTTCAGTATATGGGGTGGCCATCCCCAAACCTTTGTATGCCTTCTGCCTTTTTCTTTTCACAATCGATTAATAGATAAAGTGCCTTGGAAGTTTTCACATTTTAGTATTATATAACATTGAATCACAGTGGATTTAATTTGGCTTTTTTGACAACGACCAACAGAAAAAGACTCCTTAATGTCAAATTAATTTAATTACAAATATAAAACACAAATAATTGATCACATAAATACCCCCCTTATTCAGTAATTAGTATATGTGCCTTTGGCAGCAATGACAGTGCTGAGTCTGAATGGATTGGCCTCTACCAGCTTTGGTTTTAAGCCATTCCTGTGTAGCTTTGGCTTTATACTTGGTGTCGTTGTCTTGCTGGAAAACTAATCTTCTCCCAAGGTGCAGGTTTCTTGCAGACTGCAACAGATTTTCTTTCTGGATTTCCCTAGATTTTGCTGCATTCATTTTACCCTCTACCCTCACAAGCCTTTCTGGTCCTGCTGCAGAGAAGCATCTGTGAAGCACCGTGAAGCCACCGCCATAAATTACGGTGGGGATGGTGTGTTTTTAATAATGTGCAATGTTTGGCATATGCTAACTGTGGAGTTTAGACTGATGACCAAAAAGCGCCTCATCCAACCATAGGACTTTTTTCTGGCTGACTTCAAGGTCTCCCATGTGCCTTCTTGCAAACTCAGGTGTGCTAACCAAAGAAATGTAAGCAAAGGATACTTTAATAACTAAAATAAAGACGCTGGATGATTTACTTTGGACTAAAGTACCATAACTTTTTGGGATTTGTTTTCCTGGAAAAAGGAGTCATAATTTATAAGAGAATTAGCCAAAGCCCATTGTAGCATACGGTGGTGTAAGAATAGGAATGGAAAACGGTGAGAAAGGAATTCAGTATAACAAAGGCTTAGGAAACCACCATCGCAGTATAACGAAAACAACAAGATGCGAAACCAATGCCAATGGTCAAGAGGGTACCTTCCTGTAGCAGGCTACGGAAAACATAGACATATATAGATAGATGCCACATTCACTGTGTTGCCCAGTCAACACAATAAGTCAGCGCGTCCGCCCTATTGTGAGTGGTAAATGTGCCATTTAAACTAATACAGGTAGACATGGAAACAGGGTTTTCTGATGAAAAAACAATAACGTTTTAAACAGTATCGTTTACATACAACAGATTTTGGCGAATTGTTTACAGGCAATTATTTATATCAATTTATACACTAAATGCGTGCATAACCCATGGTGGTCGGGGCTCTGTGAGTTTGCGGGCGTGGCTCTCTGTCTTGTGTGCACTCTCTATCTTGCTTGTCCTTAGAGTTTGGGCGGGCTTTGGTGGGTGTGGCTCTTTGTCTTGCGTGCTCTCTGTCTTGCTTGCCCTTAGTTAGAGTTGGTGGGCGGGGCTCTGTGAGTTGGCGATCATGGCTCTCTGTCTTGTGTGCGGTGTAAAGTCAACGTGGCTCAGAGGTGCATGTGGACTTTTGCACAGACAAAAGCGACTGAGGCTGTGTTTGGTGAGTTGTTGCGTGCCTCGAGAGCGACGCTGGACTCGGGAGGTTGGTTACAGTTGGTGTGCATGACGCGGAAGGAGGGTTAGAGGGTTAGAGTCTCATGGTCTTAGAGTTGGTGGACGGGCTCTGTCTTGCTTGTGCTCACTGTCTTGCGTGCCCTCAGTGTCTTGCTTGCGCTCAGTGTCTTGCGTGCCCTTAGTGAATTATATATATAGATTAGAGTCCCCATATGGCTAGCTGAGATGTCATGTGGGTATTTGTTAGCTGTGGCTTTCTCTTTACCACTCTCCTATAAAGCTGTGACTGATGAAACACCCAGAGAATCAGTTGTTGTATACATAATCTCTCCTAATCTGATCCACTGTCACTTGTAAACACCTTCAGAGCTCTCATAGGTCTCATGCTGGCCTCCCTCACTAGTCTTTATCTTGTACAGTCACTCAGTTTTTTTTTTTGGAAAACCTGATTTAGGCAGATTTACAACTGTAGCATAATTTTTCCATTTCTTAATGATTGATTTAACTGTTGTGTCTGTCTTTGCTAATTCAGTTGCTTGTACAAATCCCCTATTCAATTACACTGCATTCTTCAAGTTGGCAGAACATTTAGTTATGCTGTTGAGAATTCTCACTATTTTAGAACACTTTGAAACCTTACAACAGTAAATGTGACACTTTAAAAATTATGAGCTTTTAAGATTCATGAAATTGCATTGTTGTAATAAAAAAAATGGCAGACTGGAACAGACTCTTCATCGCTTTCTGTGGTACTCTGGTCTCTGTCTTCTGGTTCAAGCTATAGTCAGTGATACAAAATGAGACATTTTAGTGTTAATATAGAACACATACAGCCACAATGCCTATTTGACCTTTCTGGGCTTCCATACTTAGACAGATCTCTTCTGCTCATGAGCAGTTCATGTGGTTTGTTGGTTATATACTTGATACCTCGACACGTGTTAGCTACCTGTGTGCTACAAGCAATAAAAGGCTGTTTTTTATACAACACTCTACCATTATCATTTCTACAGCTAGTATGGTGGTGGGCCTGTGATAATAGACACACAAAATTACCTCCATCCATTAGCACTTTTAGGAGGTGCAAAACGATGTCTATTGTTTACACTGCTCCTTTCTGCTGACCCCCCTGAACAATCCAATAACTCTTTCTCTCTTTAATGTGTCAATAAGCACTAGAACATTTAGAATGTGAACTAACAATGTAATCCTTTATACGACAAGAGCACAGTGAAGCCCAAACAGAAGTCTAACAAATTCAAAACACCGGCAAGGTTGCAAAATGCCTAACAGAATATCGGTAAAGTTAATTTCAGCATTTTTAAATTATTTCTTGTGTTTTCAGGTAGTATTGTACTTTAATGTAAAGACTGAGTCTACTTTTTCATCTACAGACAGCATTTTGTATGATTTACCCATGCGACTAAAAGACAAGTGACTTGTGCTACAGTCTAGTTTTAGAACTATGCATTCCTATGGGGCTTCTTATTTTTTTTTTAATATGTGATTATTGCTATCACAAGCATCTCTTTTACCTTATTTAGTATGGGAGAGTGGTGCTACTCAAATGTTCTTTAACAACAGAGACAAAGCAGTCATTGAGTTTGCTCTGAGCTCATCCATAGCAGTATGGTTTGCATCAGTGACTAAACATGACAAAAACAGGCTACAACAAATAGTCAGGTCTTCTGAAAATATCATTGGTGCCAGTCTGCCCACCTTACAGGACCAGTATTATTCCAGAGTCATGAAACAGACTAGGAAAATCATTATCAACCCCTAACATCCAGGCCACAACGTTTCTGAACTTCTTCCATCGGCCAGGCGTTATAGATTAATATACGACAAAACAAGCAGATATAAGAACGTTTTTTTCTCCAATGGTCTTCAAGCTCATAAATGGTTAATTCGGCTTAATCAGGCTGGGCAACCCGCCCACCCAGGCCTCCGAGATTTTTGCAATACTGTTTACATATGGTTAAAAGTTTAAGTTTTTTCAGTGTTTACTTCAGCATTTCTTGCACTGAGTTGTAATCTGCACTTCTTATGCATGTATATATACATGGAAGCCAAGGTCTACGATGCGGTTTGCATATTTGCAGCTGGAGATCCACAAAGGGAGAAAATGAATCACGTATCATAATGTAGTTTTTATTCCTGAGCTTTCAGCCCCAGCCAGGAGCCTTCATCAGGATATAAGGCTTAGACTCAAAGGCAATATATAGCAAAATTAGGAGCAGGGGATAGGTCAGTGTGTGCTAATGAGGCGGGGGTTGGGAGGAGTATTGGTCGTAAAATTTTATTTATTATGAATATGTTCTTCTTAAGTTTGCATATGCTGGGTTTATGTCCAAATGTCTGTTAATGACCTTTTCGTCTGATAGCCAAGATTCAGCCAGCTCTCTGGCACTTTTAGTACTGGCCTTAAATCTTACTTGTACATTGTCCCATTTAAATATATATCCTGGTGCTATGCGCCAGCCACTTCGTGTCTCTGCCACTCACGTTGTGAAGAGGGGGGCTGAACGCACGCCAAGGAGACATGGTCGCTCCCAAAACCCCCTCTTAAATGGTGATACAATGGGAAACAAATACAGTTTTTCTTTTACCTCCTCTTTGCTCGATCAACTGCTGGTTGCTGCTGCTACCGTGCCACATGATCTGCATCTCATGCCACGTTTCAAACATTTAAAAGCCTGTACAGCAGCTGTCCTACTCTTTGTCTTTTATTTCTGGCCCCGGGCATAGTTAAATCTCTTGGCACAATGTCTCATCTCGTGGAACATGAGTTCTTGATATTTTTTAGTTTATAATTTAAAAATGGAATAAAAAATTTAAGTTAGACAAATTCTGAAAAGAATGATACCAAACATATATATGTAGGTTTTAAAATAAGCCCAATTTAAAGCGTGACAAAAAAGTGAAGTAAAAAGTCACATAAAATTGTTGCACAAATTCGTTGGACATTTAGCCTTAGGATTTTATATATATATAGAGTAGATATTTTACATTCTCTGTCTTGTTTATTTATCTAAGGTGTGTGATTAACAGTTCTTTGTATGTCGATTATGTAAATTATACTTGGAGAGTCACTATAACCATAGACAAATTCTTTGCATGCAGGCATACTTGGCCAATAAATGTGATTCTGATATTTTAACACCTGGTTTTGGTTGTTATCTTGTCCAGTTCTAGATGAGTCTTCTTGTCCAGTTAGGTCAGAAAAGAGTGGTAAATGTACTTTGCATTTGGCATTTTGTCCGTTTCTTAAATCACTCACTATGAAATAGTAGGTTCTGCTATACACTAAACTAAGACATGTGTGCTTTGTTGCTTATTACTATTTTAATATATTCCAATGATTTTAATTTATACATTGTAATTCTTACTTTGTAATCTACAAGGCTTACTTAAAAATTGCTGCAAGTGCAAGGTGCAGGGAATTTAGTTCATATAGATTTTTCATTTTGTGTGATTTAGCACTCAATTTGGGAGTTTTCTACCTCAAGGATTCAGGTGGTAACATCAGTTTTTTCACCTTATCACTTTTGTTTTTGTAATTTTATTTGATCCCTTTTAGCTACCATTTTGATTATATGCAGGTTTTGTCACTTTGAAATCCTATTGTCAGGGCAGCACCTGATATGTTGAGGGGCGTGTTCTCCAAGATTGTGAACTGTCAATCATATCAAGGTATAATAAAAGTTTCCATTCAAAGTCATTTCCTCATCGGATCAGATACAAATAAGAACCTTTGTCTTTTTTAAATCCGTTTTCCTAACAATCTTTCTGGTTTAATAATAATTCTTTACTTTTATTAAGCACTTATGTCACTACTCAAAGCACTTTGCACTCCGCACAATTAGACCTTTTGCTCTCATTTGTCAACTTCAACTTTTGTCTCACAACTCGATCCTGCACTTTTTGATCTTTTTGATTTTTTAAAATCTTTTTTTGATTTGACTCATTTCTGTTTTTTGACCAAATCTTTTCTACTGGTTACTTTTAAAATCCAACATGCTCTCCTCTCCAGCACGACACATGCTTTGCATGTTCTTTTAATGGGGTCCAATTTGAAAGGGTCATGAGAGAAGGATTTTAAGGTTTCACAACAGTTTGACTGTTCTCTTCTTCTGTTCTCAGCCATGAAGTATTTCAACCTTCCAATCTCACCTCAAACTCTACATAACTTTGCCAGAAGAGCAAGTCATTGTCATATGTCAACTGAAAAACCTACAGTTTGTTTTTTCATTATTGAAAAAGATAGCCCATGGTGTCCAACTGTCTTTTCATGTCTTCTTCTGCTTTTTTACATTACTATTACAGTAGGTCACACCAAGGCAGCTAGACGTTCATGTGAGTTAATTTGGCATTCCACTTGAAATTCATGATGTTTTTGAACTCTGAGTGTTTTGTTCGTTGACCTTTGTATCACCTTTTGATCTTCCTGTTCCTCTCCAACTTGCTTGACTCAGACAACTCTCCAGTATTTTATCTTTAATATTTCATAGGGTACTTTTCAAAGTTTTGGTCCATTTATTTTATACCTTTAAATATATTACAGCCACTTGGATGCTTTCCAAAAATAATATTATGCAAATATTAGTGTTTTTTGTTTTTTCTATGGCTGTGTACATCAAACAAGTGGCACACCACCCTAAAGCATCCACATGCAGGACCCAGTGTTTCTTTTAATTTTCACTTATCATGTGGTATACTTTGTTATTGATGTACATTAATATATATACATATATATATATATATATATATATATATATATATATATATATATATATATTATAGGCATTGTTAAATGTATTTATCCATTTATTTTTTTTTCAGAATAGATATCTGTGATCAGCAGGAGCTCATGGATAATAAATTGATACAATTTGGCAAATCTCTTACAGGACTGTTTTACCAGGTTTGCCAATGAAAATGTTTCATTACTCAATTCCATCTTTTCTCTGAGCTTTAAGGGGTCCATTAATCTTGTGTAAATACATGAGATGTAGTGCAGATTGATATTTGAAGGGCATTCTGAGTTCTCGTTTATAACGCTTCAAATATGTGACCCACTATGGGCCTTAATTGTCCATCAGAAACAATAAAGTGTGGTGCAGACATTTTAGTAGCACAATTTAAATTTAAATACATCTCATCTGCAATTTTGGCTTGTTCAAATTAAAAATGTAAAAATGTGTTTTTGCTATGCACAAGGAAGCAAAGACTTCGATTCAAAATGATATCTGTGTTGATGTATTCTCTTTAGAGTGGTAAGATGGTACATTTGGTTAACTCTACCAGTTTTGAAACATGCACTCAATCATTCAGTGCATTTGTATGTGCTTCAATAAACTGGATATTCACAGAAACCCCATTTCTGAAATGTTATGTAAACCCTTATTCTGATTAGAGAAATCAAATTGTTGGAATTTGAAAAACCTGGTTACCAGAGGTAAACTTCTCCATGAATAATCTGATTAACCAGAATACTGTTAAGGATTCTGTAGTCTGCACATGCCCATTGCATCCTGTCAGCCACACACAAAAAAACAGAAGGTAACAAAAATCGAAGTCATAAAGCATAGCAAGGCTTCAAAAGGAGGAAAAACTTTTTGAAAAAGGGTTTTTTAAACTTGAGAAAGAAGAATGCCAAAAGGCGTCTGTTATCCATAAACTTGGATAGAGAAATGCATCAAGTGACAACCTTTTATCCCATCATGTCGTAATAGTCAGGTTCATGACCTACAAGGACCTGCTCCTAACAATCACAGAATGCATCCTAAGGATGGTTACTCAAAATGACAGCATCCTTCATAAATATATATGGTTCTCAAAATAGTCCAAACACATTTATAATTGTTAACCTACACATTGTAACAAAAAAATTAATGATAGAATTGAATTCTTGGTCGTAACAAAAACCTTGACAGGAGAGGCATGAAAATAAACATGCAAAAAACTTAATAATGGAGACTTTATAACATAAAGAAGTAAACAACATACCAGAACTGAATTTTTGCCATTGAGAATATACAAAGAAATGGCAAAAAAGGGAAAATAGATCGTTTTCAACTATAAAGAATAGATTGTATTACCTCATAGGCATTTTTATTTAGACCCAAAATAAATTAAATTAAATGGCTAAAATGGCCTAAGTGGATGAATAAAAAGATTTATGAATACCAACCAGAAACTACATCGAGGGATTAATAAATGAATACATTTATTCAACACATTAAAAGAAAAACATTGCTATTGAAGCCAAAACAATTTTCCAGCATTACCGAAGCAGCAAATAGCTAATGAAATAATTAAATTCCTCACTTACCACCTATATAATAAAACACAACTCTCATTGTGTGTGTTTGTGAGTGTCCAGTCTGTCAGAGCAATCTCATTGGACGGTTTACCTTTGGTTTGATTAGGTATTTTTATTTTGGTTGCTTAATCAAATGAAATCAAGACAGGAAGCTGCCAGGCATAAGAGGCTGAGACATAGAAGGATACTGAGGAAAGGTGTAAGATGAAGGCTTATAGTCGCTGTCAAAGATGGGAAGTACTCACAAAAATATGAATGATGTATATGTAGGGGCCCTGTCTACCATTGGTGCTAGTCAAAAAGCAGACAGGAGGCAAATAAAGTGCCAGGAAATGATAGTGTTTGAGAAGCAGACTTTATGGAAAATGCGATCGAGAGGAAGTGCCAAGCAAGAGAGGCTGAGACACAAAAGGATATGGAGGAAGGGTATTGGAGGAAATATTGACAATAATATGAATTATGTTTTCACAGTAGGTATTGGTGGCAGTCAAAAGGCAAACGGGGGTGAAGCCATGCGTCTAAGAAGCAGGCATTATGGGAATGCAGTTGAGAGAGAAAGACACGTGAGGATATTGAGATAAAGCATACACTGAGGCTAAATGAAGGCAAGAGATATCAAATGTAAAATATCATTAAATTTAATCTGTTACCTTTGGCAGGTAATGTAGCTAGTGTAGAAAAAAAAATTCGCTCAAAGTTTACAGATTTTTAAATAGAAGTGTCAGATGTGTTTCAGGCCCACAGTGTTAGGAGTGCTTTTACTTCTGGTATTATTCAGATATTTTGTGTGCATATTTGCCATCAATTATTATTTTGGGGCCAACTTAACCATTATTTATGGTTGCATATGTTTGCTGTGATTCTGAGCGGCCATTGTTAGGACAGTCATAATTGCCATGGATGTGTCCTTGAAGGCCACAAATCTGATTTCACCAATGTCGGCATTAGATCCTTCTCTATCTGAGCTGCAGGCAAAGCCCTTTTTGAATCATACTACATAAAATTCTTTGTGTATGTTAAATCTCTTGTGTACTGACCTTTGCTATAGCTTTTTGACTATGAGTTAGTCTTTTATTTTGGCTTATGGGACGACTTTTTATTCTTTTCCAGGTTTCACTCCTTGCTAGTTTTTTGTATGTTCATCTCATGGCCACTCTTAAATGATCTGTGCTTTGAAGCCATACCACCATACATGTAGAAGAATAATAAAAAACCCTGGCCCTGACTTTTAGCGTTGAAAGAAATACTTTATTTTTAAATATTTACCAACTATATACAGGCAGTCACTATGAATGGAGGCAGTACCTAATAACTTGAAAATTGCAAATGTGAATCCAATCTGAAAGAAGTAAGACCAAATGAATATCATTTATTGTACACCAATACAACTTGCTTATGTCTTAAAGCTGGAATCAGAAATAAAGGACTACCCGAATGAAAATAATTGTTTAATTGTTAAGCTCAAATGGATCAAAGGCCTAAACACTCAAAAAAGGCCTGTGGCCTAAAAACAGAGGAAGCACCTAAAACCCAGATACAAAACTCAATTTCAAAAGAATTAAATTCCATAAATCAAAATTAAATGCAAAAATCTTCAAAAGATCTGGGTAAAATATTAAAGACAATCAGTATGAAAAGACTAAATTCAAATTCAGAAAAAAGCCAATTTAAAAGCCCAACAAACTTACAGAGATAAATAAGAATGAAAAACACAAGAGAGTAGAAAAGCACGGCTAAGGAACTGCGGCAATCAGGTTGTTTAAATAGACCACTTCAAGTCACCTGCTGTCCCTAAATGAACTTTAGCAGGAAGAGGGACAAGCAGAAGTGCAAAGACAGTAAAAATCCCAAAAAAGAACAAACAGGGAAGCAGAAAAACAATTACGAAATTTACAAAAAAATCTCTAAAAACAAAGATAGAATCTTAGTGATAATATAGCAAATAAAATCTAGCATGGACTCATTCGAGATAGATCCTGTCAAATTAAAGCAATAGATTGTATTTGTAGACAAAAATAAAGCATTGTACATAAATAATGTAGACTTTCAAAAAGCCTTTCATGCAGTACTGGACCTTTTGAACCATTTTTTGAATAATGCACTTTTATTAACATGTCTGTAGGTTTGTTCTGGGTGATGGTGGGGCTGAGGAAAGGTTCCCAATGTCTTGGTAGGCCCAGGGGCCCTGTGGACTTTGGATCTAGGTCTTCAACATTTACAAATGCATTCATAAGTTTGATCTAACAGAATTCAATAAATTATATAATTAATCACACACTTAAGAACATCATTGGGAGTCAGAGGGAAGCAAGTTTAAGATGAAAGAAAGAGCACTTCTTCATACAATAGGGTGTAGGAATGAAAACCAAAATATAATTGAAGTAAAAATCTGCCAAGTTTAAAAAAGGATCTGGATGGGATACTGGGATATGTTACCTTTAAGCTAACCAAATGAATTTAATGGACACCTCTTGTTAGTGAAACATTATATTCGTCTATGTTTTCTTCTACATGCTCTTCATTGCTTCCTGGATTGTCTTAGCCTTTTTCATTTGTTCTGTCTTCTGGCAGCAAGGAACAGTAAGTTTTCAATCCTCAGATTCTAGCCAGTGCTCCTATTTAAGAGTGAGACGTTTGATGTGTCAAAAATGACAAAAAGTCGTATTAGCAGAGTTCAGTAACTTCCGGCAGTTTCTAGAATTTTTAATGCATAAAAGTATAGCATTGCTGGTGTGATGTGAGACTCCAGAGTAGGGTAAATATTGAATCCTTTAAGAATTTGCATTGTTTATTTATATATTGGATGTCTGACAGCCAGTTGGAGTTCTCAGTCAAAATAACTTGAACTGCCATACTTGATAAAAGATCACTAGATGAAACATTTTGTTGTTTACCTTCTCTTTAATTTTTTGAGCATGTAGTAAAGACTTATTTATATATTAAGAGGAGGGGGACCCCTTGTAGTCTGATTAACACCAAGCTGGCGAACATACAAAATGGATTAATCAAATATATTAGTATGAAGTGGGAATGCACACAGTATAAAACAAGAAAAAATATTTAAAAAAAAAAACCTACTTCCACTCTGGATCTTGCTTTCCTCTTTGCCTAATATGGTGGCTTACCCACTTATCGATCTGTCAGCTATACCAACCTTCTTCCAATTGAGTCAGCAACCAAAATTTATCATACCATCTCTACTTTATAAGCACCTTGATAGCATAGTAAGAAGACATTTTTTGATATGGTCAACGCACTTCTCCATTTGGGACAGTCCTACTTTTGCTACGAAACACTTTTAGTAGCTCTTGTTCTTTCATTCAGCTGCTGATAAAGGGCCATATCTTCAAGGAAGCCTTTCCAAGAAGTGACAGCATAATGATGGCACGTAGCTGGTGGCTAAAGGAGCAGAGGCCTCTTGCTAATTCTTAATGGTCTTATCCTTGAATGAGTAGTCTGATTCAACCTTGCCCACAGACTATGACCATTCAGCTAGTAAGTTTTGTGGTCTCTCCCTTCCCTGCTATCCCTGCTCCTTATTTGTCTTTTTAATGCTTCCTCTCTCTCTTAAAGGAGGGTCTGAAATTCTTGGCAACATTTGTGTCACTATGGTCTTAGTGGCATTAGGGGTGGTAGTGGTGGTGGAGGAATATGGATTGGAATATAACATACATCCACCCAAGCCATGTGTCAGTTTCTTCTGTACCACAAATACTGGACAAGCTGCTGCCTAGTGGTCAATGTGGTCCCACACGGACATGTTTGAGAGCTCTCCTACTGCCAGTGTAGCTCTCTTCATCTTAGAGGTCTTTTGTGGAACTGTCTCACCCTAGTGCCATTCTGGTGATGGTCCTCATCCTGGCAGTCTTTTGCCAGCCCAGCAGCTGTTCACCATACACTATACAGTATATATATGTGTAAACATTTATTTCTATGGAATTTAATGCAAGTAATTTTGCCAGAACTGCTCTAAATGGTTTAACTCTGTAGCTAAAATGCTGCAAATTATTCTAGATTACAGATTATACCACACAAAGCATATGATCAGAAAAAGAAAATTGAAAAACAGACAAATGAAAGGACAGGAAAAGCCAAGTAGTTTCAGGTAGGTACCTGTTTCTCCATTTATTGAAACAAAATTTTTTTTCCTAATTTTTGCACAAATGCAACAATTCTTTCATATATTGTTGCAGTAAGCCGTCTTATTTCGAGTCACTCATTAATGCACCAATTAAGTGGTCATGCTTGTTAATAAGTGAAGCAAACAAATAGATTAAACAGCTCATGCTAGCAATGGCTGCAGTTCAGGCAGCTTTCTTACAGATCTGTGTGTGTATGTGCATGTATGTGTGTGGAGGAGGCATGGCGTGGGCAAGACTGCCCCCTATAGGCAGGATGTAAAAATCAACGTGCTCCAGATGGGAAGTGGACCCTCATTAGAGGATGATGCACAGTTAGAAAGAAGCTGTTGGCAGATGTGGCCTGACAGGAATAGAGCTGAAAGGTTTTGGTGTCATTAAAAATTCACTTGTTTTTATTTAGGAATCTTTATCCCTAATGACCTTTTATGACAGACAGTAAGGATAATGTCTTTATTCTGCCGTCATTTAACTTCTGAATGTACTTTTAATGGAAGTGGGAGTGTGGCAAGCCATTCGGGGGTCCCACACAGAGGTCACTGAAATAAAAAATTCAATTACTTGGAAAACGGCGACCTTTTCTGACCCTAGAGGGGTTTCAGCACAACATAAATGAAACATCACTCATTTGTGGCTGTGGATTCAAGCATTAAACAATGCTTTTTCAGGCCAGGAAAGGCTGATGAGAGTTAAACAGCCAATCAGGAGGTAAATGACTGCTGTTGCATGATAGTAAGAAGCACTGCCAAATGTTTGCTATTCATGTACATTGCTTAAAAACACCTCAGAAGCAGAACTGCAGAAGTATACAAAATTTATGTGCAAAGCTTTGTGGGTAAATGCCACTGACCCCCTGCCCCACTCCACTGGTTGTCATACCTCCATTTTTCACTTTCAAATGAGTTCTCAGATTATACATTTGATTCATCTTGAAAATTCTGAAATGTCAGCCATCTTATGCTTGCCATGCCCTACCTCTGTGAGGAAGGCCAAAAGTTTCCACCATGCCAATAACTTTCTAGGTCCTAGTATAAACCTGTGCATTCCAAGATTGAATTCTACAATTAGTTTCCGATACTCTCCTCATCCAATGAGCCACGCTCATTGTAGAGAAAATTCAAGATCTAAGAGAACAAGTAAGTAGGGCTCAGCTAGCCTACAGAGGGTTAACAAGGCAACATGTGCAAGGCAACATGTGTGTTGCCTTGCACAGAATATGTCAAGGCAGATGGACACTGCACTCAATTCTGGAAATGAAATTTGCAATGGCCTTGATTTCTAATGAATGAAAACAAACATACAGTACCACCAGCATCAGTCACCTCATTCGTATTCTATTTTTTGTTCATAGACAATATTAATATCATGTTCAGGTTGCACTGCCTGTAAGTTCAATGTGTTAATCAATTATAAATAGATATTCTGGGCTCAAGTGTCAAGTTTCTCTACATTTGCAGTTGGGTTCTAATATTTGTTTTTTCTTATACATTCCAAAGATATATAGATTGTGTCATTTTTTCAAAATTAAGTTTGCCCAATATAAGTAAATGTTGATGTGCATGCAGTGACACCCTGTTCAGTGGTGTTTCCATCCTTAAAATTCCTGTTGTGGCCAGTACGAGGTATTTGTGAGTCATTTGCAATCATGTGACAGGCCAAAAAAGTCAGTCAGTCACTCACTTATTTTTGAACAGGGTCATGGGAGGTGCTGGAGCCTATCCCAGGTAACACAGGACACAAAGCAGGAACAACCCTCTTTACAGGGTGCCAGTTCATCACAGGGTGAGTATCCACGCACACACCTAAAGCACATTAGGGCCAATTTAGTATAACCACTAAACCTATGTATGTCTTTGGACTGTGGGAGGAAAGCAGAGGGAACCCATGCTGACAAAGGGAGAATACACAAATTCCATTCATGGAGGATGCCAGCCCAGGGATCCTTACTGAATGGTATCAGCGCTAATAATGTTCCATGGTGCTGTCCCCAAAGAAAGCAAAATGTATAAAGATATACCATAACAATAAAGCACACAAAGCAGGATTAAAATAAGGAGTAGACAATTTAACAAACTATGAGGCAAAACAACTTAAGACTCAGTGGGTTTCTCCTAAATTGAATATTTACCCCTGGCTGGCCTGTGAGATGAATAATGCACTTACCCAAAATGCATCAGAAAAAAAAGCACTCCTTGAAACACACACAAATCATTTCTCTCCGCCTCTGGCCTTTTTCCTCCTGTCAGTTGAGCACTGGCCTTCACTGACTCGCTTGACTTCAAGCTCAAAGACCACATGGCCAAAAGGAAGTCTTAAACCATGGCATAGAAGCCCTTCCATGGTCACTTCCAATCCCCTTTAAATTAACTTCTGAGGTCAGCAATGATCTGTAGAACTACAGGGTTTATTATTGTAGATCTCTCCCTACAGAGCTGAGGTGTCCTTGTAGTCCTGAGGCACTGTTTACATGGAGGTGGCTACACAACCTTATAGATAGCAGGGTCCCATCTATAGCATAATAAGATTCCCTGCTTCCTCAAGTGCACTGAGCCTGACAATGTATGACAAATTAATTTTAGAAAGTTGAAAACAAAGTTGAGTAGAGATTTCAACTAATGGAAGCCATTTAGACTAAGGTGACTCTTAAATGATCTTACTATCTTATGAACGATAAAAGTGCATGTCTCAGGTTTGCTGTGCACACCTGTATGACCCTCAGGGCTCCTGTAGAGTCAAAAAAGTGGGGTTCTGTCCTGTCTAACCAAAGCCAAATAGTGCATTCTACCAGAAAAAACATTTTACTGGAATCTTATGGTGGTATGTTGGAGTTGGTATCATAGTTCATAAGGGTCACTTTTGAGATAAGAGAATTCTACAAATGAATAGGCTGTAATTTATCCATCCGTTGAAGACTGAAGATAAAGTGAGAAATCTATCTCGAACATACAAGCAAAGTTACCATAGGGGATCTGAAGAAGAATTAAGTTAATGTTTTGGAATCTCCAAATCAAAGACCACTTTTAAATTCAGAAGACAGACCACAGCAAGATGTAAAATAAGCACCTACAACACCATTGGAAGCAGTGTATTATAGAGATGTCATTCAAAATCTCTCCAATCCAATATAACAGGGGAGATCTGATTACAGCTACTCCATCTAAAGGGAGTGTTACAGGTAATCTTTGAAAAAAGAAAAAGAAAAAAGCCAGCTGAAACGTAGAATGCAATTAAAGGTAAATGACATCTTACATATACTGTATTAAGACAGGATAGGGCAGTGGTGTGGTGGTTACCACACAGTGCCAATTCCTAGCCTAACAGCTGCTATGTGCACTTTACAGAGTCTTCAGTCATCTGTATGGGTTTGGTGTTCCATACACTAGCAAAGGAGAAACAGACAACTATAAAGTGGTCCATTGTGAATGGGTATATGTGTGACAGTGGCTTAGACGCCATCATTAGTTAACTCCTGTTGTCACACTCATGCAAATGGGAGACAGCTTAAGGGCTCTAGTGATCTTGTCTAATGCCTTCTCTCTTTCACCCTCTGCAGAACCGACGACTGACAGCCACCCCACTGCTGACGTCACTTCCACTGTCTGCCCTCCAGGGCCCATGACTTCCTTCCTACATAACATGGGAACCACCCATCTTGTTCTCAGTTCTGGAAAGACATCTCTGCAAATTTTTGAGTATTAAATTTTTGTGCATTCTTTCAGATTATATGGGATCACCAAGGTGGTGCCCCAACTCTTTCACATTGACCTGTCTCCTTTTTACACTGCCTTACAACTCAGTGTTACCAAAGCAGGCCCCAGCTCCCCACGATTCTTAATGGAAAAAACTTGTTTTAGGAAATGGGTAGACCGATTTTGGTTGCAGTCACTGCAGTTACTAAACTAATATATTGAACGAGACCCTTTTCCAAATATTAGTAACTGATTCATTAAACAAAGATGGAGAATGAAAATTAAAACAATTAATATTATTTAGGTTACAGAAAAATCTGCTGAATATAACACTACTTATGGAGGATTTTCACCACACAATTACAAAGATTAAAATGGTTATTTTAATGTCACGTCAATAAATGTTTGGCTCAAATTTCAAACTTAATTACCTTTTAAAAATAAAACTCGATAATATGACTTACTTACCAGTGAGAAATGTAGTGCTGAGAAGCTGAATGTGCATTATGAGCTCTACTTATGTCTTTTTTGGTTTTGTGGAGACATAAGGAGAATCAAGCTTTTAAGAACTATACAGATTGAAGGGTTTTAAAGAGCTTGATTTATGACATCTGGGAAGTCATGCTGTACGTTTATCCATAATTTGATCAGATGATCACCAGAAATATCAATTTCATTAAATGTGAGCCCAACTCGATGACTTAAACACTGAAATCAGAAGTTAAACGAACATTTGCCATGCGTATGTTAGTCTTTTTTCAATGTATTTTTGTGAAGTTACTCAATTTCTACATGGATCGCTGATATCCAGCTCATCAAATGATAACAAATGTGTGAAAACGTTTATAATCAAAAGAAATTTGATAACAGGTATCCCTGTATATATGATATATATATATATATATATATATATATATATATATATATATATATATATATATATATATATATATATATATATATATATATATATATATATATATATATATATATATATATATATATTTATATAGAGAGAGAGAGAGAGAGAGAGAGAGTACACACATAAATATATAGTAGGTTAGTATTATAACATTCCCATATCTTGTGTTTTTCTGCATTTAACATTTTTATATGCTGTTTTTGAATTTAAAAAGCTGCTGTCTCAACAAAGCTGGGTCTTTTAAGGCTGCATTTATACTGCAGTTGAAAGTGACTCTGTTATGAGTTTACCTCGTATCAGATTTGTTTTGTTTTACTGTTCAACTTAATGTATCCTGAATAGACATGCACAAAATAAATTAAGCCAATATTGTCAAATAGATGTGACCTAATAGACAGAGGCTGGTTGCTACAACACTTTAGTGTAGGACATCTATAAATCCGTCAGCTCATGATGACAAGAATGAGAAAGAGAAAACAAAAATTTGTAGCTGTTATTTGAAGGGCAGTTATCACTGCCAAATATGTACATACCAACCTGTGCAGAAAATAGAGAAGACAATGCTGATGTGTCACATATGAGTGAAAAAAGGGAATTCTGTTGCAGTGTGAATGTAGCCTTATTTTTCACAATAATAATTTCACAAATCAAATATAACATCTCATCACATGCTCAAACAGGATCATAACCAGTAATCACAAAAAATAACTATAGTGAAAGTACATCAGCTGTAAGTACGGTTTTCCCATTTCAGAAAATGTTGTGCTATATGTAGTATAGTATACATCGTAAATATAAAGGAAAAAGAGTTGGAATCCTAGTTCGATATAATAGATGTTGGTGTGAAAACAAAAAGCACATAAGTGCTGCAAATTGGCAAGATGTGCCCTTTTAATTAAGAGATGTCGTGGACAACACAGATATGTTCCTTGCTGTGTTTTGTGGTCAAATGATGTCCGTTTCCTTTAGAAGAGCCCTTTTATTGTCCAATGACTGGATGGGATGGAGTCGGGGTAAACCAGAAGCAATAGTCTTTGGGTGGAACTTTCTCATGCCTGGGATCAGGAGCAAAAAAATCAAATGACAGTTGGAGCAACCTTCTAATCCTTTTACCAGTACCCTTTTAAATTGGCCCCTGTAAGACACTGTGTGAGAATACATTGTGAACCCGGCCCGGACACAGACAGGCGGACATGTTGTTAGAACACCACCACACGTTTATTTACACTATATTTACAATACTGGTCACAAAGACCCCCAGTTCAAAGGTCACTCAGACCCCAGTCACGTGCACAAACACCCCAAACACAGTCCTGGACTCACAATGCCTTGTCTTCGGGCCGCCTCCACAGCTCCTCTGTGCTTCGTCCTTCCACTTCCCGACTCCAGCCTCGAATGAATGGAGACAGCCCCTTTTATATGGTTCCCGGATGAGCACCAGGTGTTCCCGGCATTCCTCCTCTGGCCATGCCCCAGCGTGGCGGAAGTGCCGGCTGTCCACCCGGCTGCTCTCCGGGCGCCGTCATAAATCTTCCCCCCAGCACTTCTTGGTGTGGCGGAAGTGCTGGGGTAACAGGTCCCCAAGGCATTGGGGCGCCTCCTGGCGGTGACCACGGGCCCCTACAGGGTAGGGCTTCCATGCCCTGTACCCGTGGCCCCCAAAGCAACCCGGAAGGCAACCCCCACGTGATCCAGGGTGGGTTCAGACCCACATCCGGTCCTTCCCGTCGTCCCGGCCGGGTCATGGCCCCTGGCATCCCTGACAACATATGTAAGATTTTAAAGTGTACTTTATGCTCTTTTTAAGTATGGCCTTTATACTGGTGGGCCCCAAAATTCCCAGAACTGTTAAAAAAAAAACCTTTATTATAAAACTTACAGCAATTTCATTTTAGTCACCTTTAAAATACTCTCATTGAGATTCAATATATTTGTTCTAATGCCATTCCTAGAAACATCACCTGTACTCTTCTTTTGTTCCCTTGTCTACAACCTCCATCGATTTTTCATGTTTTTCTTCCACAGTAGCAAATCTTCTTTTACATCTCAATTTTTATTTAATAAACATAAAGAATTCACAGGGTGCAAGACCTGGCAAATTGGGAGTGTGTGAAGCAACAATCTCATGGGTTTTGGTCAAAAACCTTTGACCGGGGTGTGAAGGTATGTTGTCACAGTGCAAAATTCAGTTTTGGGAGCACTGCTTCTCCCAATGTTTTCTTCTTAATGCTTTTCTTTATACACCTCAATAGTTTAGTGTAAAGTTGCTGATTTAATAACCTGTCCATAAGGAACAAAGTGTTTATGAATCCATCAATGTCAAAAGATGCAATCATAATTGTCTCTTGAAAATTTGAAATGGTGGCTTGGACAAAAAAAAAAAACGTCCAAGTCACCTGCATGATTGCAGAATAAATGCCAGAACTATGCACTCGCTCAGTTCAGCACAATGACTCATCTGAATCCTTTTGTTCTAAATTACGGCCCATCATCTCTGCATCATGATAACGCATTCATACTACCCTACACCCAAAGGCCACAGCTAGCCTAATACAGCTTCAGTAAACGTAAAAATAAATTGCTTCATAAATATATTGTTTGCAGATATTTTCACTTTAAATGCTAGCACAAGTTTTCAATTAAAATAAAGAAATTTGATAGTGTGCAGCTGAAAAGCTGCTTCAGTAGTTATTATTGAAAAGCAAAACAAAAGATTTCAATCAGCTGGTCACGTAAGATAATAAATGGATTTAAATGGAATATTTTTGTATATAAACTATGTTGTAATTATAGAAATTACATCTTATGTTATGAAGAAATAAGAACATAGAAACATAGATTAAGGGTTGAGGATCCTCCCCGTATACTGGTTGTAGCGTCCAGTACAAGCTTCAGGTCAAAATGAAAGCAAAATATTTGACAACATAAGGTTCGTTCTTGACTCTTTTATACAAAACATAAAGGAAGTGCAATTAGTGGGCAGGAAATGGGGTGGATAGTGGAGCTGACATTGATCACAGTGGCCAGAGATGACGTTAGGAGCTGACCTGAAAAACTGAAGTCATCGGGGAAGTCAGGAAGTGTGGTGAATTCATGGAGTCTTTTGTATGGACGGGATATGATGACCAGTAGGACTGTTTTATTCTGTTGTTTTTCTGCAGAATGAAGGAGAGAAAAGCATTAGTGATTCATTCCAACCCCCTGTCCTTTGTTCTTTCACGCACAATGAAGCCTTTTGACTGCCCCCTAAGTGCGGGTGTGTGACAATGTACATATTTTATTAAAAATGCAGGTAAAGGGCATGTCGCATGACAAACTGATTGTAAAACAGTTCACATGATGTTAGTGCACCAGTTATTTTGGTTCGCTCAAAATACATCTAAACTCACCTGATGTTCCATTACAATGTTTTTGCACACTTGTAATACAATATACACCATAGGGCATGTGACACTCCAGTCCTTCATTGAATTTTCCTAAATAGCTGCACTATAGATGCTCATGTTGTAACTCTGAAATTCTGTTCAGATAACACGATTGAGATTTTTTTTTTTTTATACAAAAGATCCCCATTTACTACCACAATCAATACCTCTAAATGTTGGTACACACGCCAGTGCAATGAATGAAAAAGCACCAATAAATAGTCAGCTTTCTTTGCGTATATACACCTCTGCCATACAATTGTGATTCAGCACATGAGAGAGCGTGTATGTGATTCAGTACATGTGGCAGTACTCCAATATACCTGTTGTGAATAAAAGAAATGAACACCGAAAAAGGTTTAGAGTTTCCAACCCGTATACTTGGAGATCTGGCAAATAGGAAAAACAAAAATCATTAATATATCTGCAAAGACTTGAGTCCAACACTGAACTGATTCACTGTTAACAAGATTGTGTTTTTAAAGTAGGGTGGAGGAAGTGATGTCTTTGGGCCCTGAAACAGAAGTGACATAATCGGACCCTGTGTCTGAAGTGACATTATCAGGGCTGAAACCTGAAGTGACTTTGTTGGGTTTGAAACTGGAAGTGATGTAATTGGCCCTGGAATCCGGAAGTGATGTTGACAGGCTTAGGTGGGATTTCCCTCAGGTGGTCTGCAAGAGGAAGAGACAAAAGGTTAGTGCACACTGTCACCCCCAGGTCCGGTATGGGATTACTATCTTTCGAGCCCTTTAACTGCCTCCCATGTGCACATGTGTAACACTGTACACAAACCATTCTAGATATTTCTAAAAGTCACCTCATTCATGGCCAAGTACTACATACTATTGGTCCTAAAGTGTCCATAAAGAAAGGCCACTGTTTATTCTCGCATTTCCATACATCATAGGGTCTATGGAAACATTGTGAGTAAGCGCTGTTTGCTTTACATGCAGCTCACTCCATCCACAATGTGCTACCTCTTCCATCTAATTGGTGTTAAAAGTGTACTTCGCATTCCAAGTAGCTAACTGAAATAACTTTTATTATACGTACTGAAACAAATATGAGTTATTATAAGTGATATTTTTTCAGTGATGATTATATACAGTAGTTGTCTGGTTTAGAGAGAGCCACTAGTTCACAATTGGGTAGTAACAATACAATACATGCCGATGTGTGTATATGATTCCGTACATGTGCCAGCATTTCAATATAGCAGTGCTAAAATCATATTTTTCCTTTTCAAAAAGGCACCTCATTCATGCCCTGCAATGGACTGGCCAGGGTTTATTCCTGCCTTGCGCCATATGCTAGCTATGATAGCTCCAACAGCCCCCCATGAGCCTTTTCAGGATGAAACTGGTAAGAAAATGACTGACTGACTTCACGGCCAAATACAACATTATATTGGTGCTTTCTTTGGCACAGACAAAGCCCTGTTCATTCTCGTATTTTCATAACTCATTGAGTCTGCAGTGTCTATGGATGCACTCAATGCAAGCTGCTCCACTCGCAGATCGCTAATAGTCAACAATCTTTTTTATTACATGTATTGAAAAAAATTTGAGTGATTATTAGTCATTTTTTCTGTGATTATTGTACAACTTTCTGGAGGAAATGGAGACCGCCATACACATTCTGGATGCAACACATAATAATTTTGATAGCAGTGGCAAGATGAAAAGAATGTACAAAAGTGGTCAAGTTCTTGCTGAAAGAGAAAGACAACAATTCAGTTCTGGGTACCAATGTTCAATGGCATTGATGGTGGTGGTAAATGGGGGTCTTTTGTGTAAAAAAAAAAAAAAATAGAAATCATCAATCACATTACCAGAATAAAATTTTAGAGTTACAACAACACATTTTACATTTGCAGTGAAGCTAATTAGAAAATGTCAAGGAAAACAAGGAACGTGAGATGCACACAGATGAAGTTAAGATTATAAAAAACAATGGCAATTGTTGTAGGCTGCAGTGCTTCTAGTGTTAAGCCAAAGAATGCAATGAAAAATGCCCTTTACTAGGGTTTAGCAGGCGTTTTGACAGTAAATACTATAAGTCCAAACTCATAGACTGTAGGAATGGCTGACATTCAGCCTTTTTTGTCTCCCTACTTGGGCAGTGTTAGGGTCCATCTTTGCATAGTAAACCCTTTGTCCATTTCAGGGTGGAATTTTTCTTTTTCTTGGTTCTTGAAGTGAATCTGACACTGGAGATTTGGTGAGATGGAGTCTCAAATATGGTGAAAAGGGGTGTTAGGCCTACACATTGTTCCTTTAAAGCAAGTGGGGACCTTCACTAGTGCGCCCAGATAAAGCCTTGCCCCAGGCAGCCAGCTGTCTTGAAACATTTGCTTGAACCGACAAGTTTAAAACAAGAATCTTTAAAAATTACAAATATATCAAAAGAAACCAAGCAAAAGCACAAAAAGAGAAAAAAATGTAAAAAAGAGGCAAAAAGGATTTGCCTATAGAGGCAACCAAGGCTAAGAAGTCCAATGTACAATCCAATACTCAGATTCCAAAGACAAAGAAAGAAATCCATAAAGTAGAAAAAAAAATCAAATGAAAGCAATACTTACAGTAAAGATCCCTAAAACTTTCAATGACAACCGGAGGGAAATCAACCGATCCACCACAATATAAAGGGCGGGAACCTTGGATGTGACATTGATGTTGACACGCTTCACCCACAGAACACAAGGAATAGATGGTCAATTAAAGGACAGATTAATTTCAGAATAGTCAAAACTAACAGTAATCACAAAAATACATGGAAAATAATAATTTAAATTAAACCAAAACAATACGAAAATATAAATTGCACAAAAAAACACAAGTTGATACATAACAGGAATAAGTTGAATGGAAGGAGCAATACATTCCATTTTAATAACCTTCTTGGATGTAGAAGTGGCTTTAGCAGGCATTTTTTCTGTGTAACGCTTCTGGTTTATCCCTTAAAAGACAGAAAAAACATTCTCTGAAGGACATAGTTTTCTTTGCCTTTCCAGTATGGCTTTTTCATACCAGCTTTTGTAACTATGGATTTCTTAGTTGCAGGTCAAACCAACATGCAAAATATTGTCACAGCCTGGTGCTTTGACAACATACAAATGTGTTAAAATGCATATGTATTTGTATCTGTGTAAATCCCATAAATGGCAGATGTGATTTTACTCCATTGGGCCCTTGAGCAAGGCCCTTAACCTGCAATTGCTCCGTCCTGGGTGTGATGGTAATCTGCATCCTGCCCTGCAGGTAGACCCTCCAACCTGCAGGGAAAAACCTGGAGATTGGTGACAGAATTGCCACTCAAGCCACCATAAAAAACCTCACACTGTTCCATTCCATCTGAACTAGTGTGGTGCTGAGGTGTTACTCATCGCATGGCTGCACTTGGGTCCTTATGTGGGATCTTGAGGTGGTTTTTCATGTGGTATGTACAGCAACACGTTGTATTCGCGCATGCTCCTAACCTCTTCTCTCTCCTCCTCTCGGAGTGTTTATGTAAAATACAGTGATACACAAAACAAGTAGGCTGATAGAGCACAGAGAGTTGGGGTCCCAAACAGGAAACTCTATCTGATGAACATTTCTGGTGAGGGAAGCGTAAAAATAGCTTTGGTCAGCACCGGTGCAGCCATTAGTTTGGCTTGTTTCATGCAATATTTTGAATTAGTTGTAAGATAACAGACTGAGGGTTCCTGTATGTTACATACTCTGGTGGATTTTAGAGAATGTATGATATGCATAGCTCAGCTGGGGTCAATGATCTACTACTGCTTCCTGACTGTGAATAAGAAACAGATTTGTGGAAACTTGTGGATCAGTCACAAACACTGTACCTGTTAGATTGGTTACATATTGGAAATATTTCTATATATATAAAATTCAATGTCTGTCTGTGTCTATCAGCTTTTCACAAAAGAACTACCATATATACTCACGTATAAACTGGGTCTTGAAACCTGAAAAATCTTTCATAATCATAATAAATCAGACCCCAACTTATGCGCCCGTTCAAAAATGCGACACTTAAATTTGTATTTTTTTTTACATCTTCTTGCCTCCTCCAATCAAGCATCAGTTTCTCTGACACATCAAATTTTGTTGCAGCAGCGCAGTTTCCAATTTATTTCGCTAGTTCAATTCCGTTTAATTTAAAACCAGCTTCATATTTTCTTCTGCTCTAATGCTCCATCGTAGATAAGGGATGCTCTTACGACAAAGGTGTATGAGGGTCTGAGATACAAAAAACACAAAACAGTGCAAATGTTGCTTTGGAATAGTTCTGGTATTACTGTGTGGTCATTTAGACACAATACATAGAAAAAAAGCAGTGTGAGATCCATGGTTACTCTCTCAGGTGGGTGTTAGCATATCATAATCTTTTGGACCAATAGCATGAGTTTTGTGCTTTCGACTTATATGACTGACATTATAAAATACCAGAAATTATCAAGAATCAAAAAATCAAGTCCCGACTTATCCGTGAGTATATACGGCACTTATTCATTTAGATCAGGTTTTTTTTCTATAATTTGCTTGAACATTCCAGTTAGAGTGCTAAGTATCACAGTTCACTTTCAGGAGTGATTTATTCACAGTAATCCGAAACAGAGGCTGCAGACGAAGGGGAGGGTGAAGCGGTACATCAAGAGGGGGGAGCCGGGTAGGGCCCTCTCACTCACAGGCCATCCTTGGAGCATACCTTGCTTCTGCTTAGCTAGCGAACAAGAGAACTACTTAACAAATTTAGATTAGGTTTGTTTCTGTTATAATTTGCTTGAATATTCTAGATGATTTTGTGATAAGTATCATAGTTCACTTGCAGTACTGATTTATTTGTGTGAATCCGAGAGAGCGGCACTGGGCTGAGGAGTGGGGCCCTCCTCACTCACACGCAAGCCTCCATTCGTGTTGGTCTACCTCTGGCCATGTTTTGGAGCTTGCCTTGCTTCCGCTTAGCTAGTGATACCTGTTTGTTTATTGATTTTTAAAGTTTTTCCCGTTTCACTGCAGAGCCGCAGGGGACATCTAGTACTGCATATAATTTTTAGATTAGAAATGTCTCAGAAATCCAGAAGGTGTAAACATCTTCAAAGTAAGAGCATTTTTTTCTTTAACTTTCAATAAGTCCTATCAAATAATAGTCTAATTGAAACACTTCAATGCCTCACAAAGATGGTGAAAATAAAAGGGCAAAAATAAAGAAATAAACAGTAGAAGGAAAAAATGGTGTGGATTGAAAGTAATCAAAAATGAACAGAAATGTATGACTGTGTATAATGAATATTAATCCTAATAATTAGTAAGCACTGATACGATGACTAGAGTTAAATTTAATCAGAAGAAGAAACCTTAGTGACATCAATTCTTCCTTAATTTAACAGTTAGATTAAAGGTTTTCAAATGTTATTATGTGTATCTAGTTGATTATGAATACAGTAGCTGCAGTTACAGTTTCTAAATTTGCATGATCATACATCAAATTAATCCACAGGGATAGACAGAGCTTAGTTCGAGTTTTTCACTTCTGAAGAATGATTTATTTATTTATGCATTTACTATAGTCATTTAAAGAAGAATTATTTTTATTGTAATATGAGAATCAGATAATAAGATGGACATATATCAGAGCAGACCGAGTAATAGATTGAGAGGATATAAAATCCCAGGACTTTGGTCCAATAATGACCTGTAAAAGTGAGATAATGAAAGTGAATTTCTTGAAATTATAACCACTTGATTAATACAATAAGGCTACAAGCACATTACATGACTGAAGTAACTCAAATTCGATTTTTGTCTTTGATGTTTTCAAAGCTGTGTGGACAGAGAAATCCAATCTTTTCAAATCAGATCTGCATTATTTTCATATTTGGTTTTTAGATCGGATACGTATCCGATTTGTGGCCATGCGACATGAGTGAAAACGGTCATATCAAAATTCATGTGTTTTTTTGCCTATATGCATGGGCTGAGCACTGCTGTCATCAGCCAGCACCTACAGCAAGGCAAAACAACAATGGAGGAGAGCTAATGTTGTGACAACAGTCATACAGTGCATCCGGAAAGTATTCAAAGCGCATCACTTTTTCCACATTTTGTTATGTTACAGCCTTATTCCAAAATGAATCAAATTCATTTTTTTCCTCAGGATTCTACACACAACGCCCCATAAGGACATTGTAAAAACGTTTACTTGAGATTTTTGCTAATTTATTAAAAATAAAAAAACTGAGAAATCACATGTACATAAGTATTCACAGCCTTTGCTCAATATTTTGTCGATGCACCTTTGGCAGCAATTACAGCCTCAAGTCTTTTTGAATATGATGCCACAAGCTTGGCACACCTATCCTTGGCCAGTTTCGCCCATTCCCCTTTGCAGCACCTCTCAAGCTCCATCAGGTTGGATGGGAAGCGTCGGTGCACAGCCATTTTAAGATCTCTCCAGAGATGTTCAATTGGATTCAAGTCTGGGCTCTGACTGGGCCACTCAAGGACAATCACAGAGTTGTCCTGAAGCCACTCCTTTGATATCTTGGCTGTGTGCATAGGGTCGTTGTCCTGCTGAAAGATGAGCCGTCGCACCAGTTTGAAGTCAAGAGCGCTCTGGAGCAGGTTTTCATCCAGGATGTCTCTGTACATTGCTGCAGTCATCTTTCCCTTTATCCTGACTAGTCTCCCAGTTCCTGCCGCTGAAAAACATCCCCACAGCATGATGCTGCCACCACCATACTTCACTGTAGGGATGGTATTGGACTGGTGATGAGCAGTGCCTGGTTTCCTCCAAACGTGACGCCTGGCATTCACACCAAAGAGTTCAATCTTTGTCTCATCAGACCAGAGAATTTTGTTTCTCATGGTCTGAGAGTCCTTCAGGTGCCTTTTGACAAACTCCAGGCAGGCTGCCATGTGCCCTTTACTAAGGAGTGGCTTCCATCTGGCAACTCTACCATACAGGCCTGATTGGTAGATTGCTGCAGAGATGGTTGTCCTTCTGGAAGGTTTTCCTCTCTCCACAGAGGGCCTCTGGAGCTCTGACAGAGTGACCATCGGGTTCTTGGTCACCTCCCTGACTAAGGCACTTCTCCCCCAATCGCTCAGTTTAGATGGCCGGCCAGCTCTAGGAAGAGTCCTGGCGGTTTCGAACTTCTTTCACTTATGGATGATGGAGGCCACTGTGCTCATTGGGACCTTCAAAGCAGCAGACATTTTTCTATAACCTTCCCCAGATTTGTGCCTCGAGACAATCCTGTCTCGGAAGTCTACAGACAATTCCTTTGACTTCATGCTTGGTTTGTGCTCTGACATGAACTGTCAACTGTGGGACCTTATATAGAAAGGGGGGTGCCTTTCCAAATCACTTCCAATCAACTGAATTTACCACAGGTGGACTCCAATTAAGCTGCAGAAACATCTCCAGGATGATCAGGGGAAACAGGATGCACCTGAGCTCAATTTTGAGCTTCATGGCAAAGGCTGTGAATACTTATGTACATGTGATTTCTCAATTTTTTTATTTTTAATAAATTTTCAAAAATCTCAAGTAAACTTTTTTCACGTTGTCATTATGGGGTGTTGTGTGTAGAATTCTGTGGAAAAAAATGAATTGAATCCATTTTGGAATAAGGCTGTACCATAACAAAATGTGGAAAAAGTGATGTGCTGTGAATACTTACCGTATGCATTGTAGTCCCACCATTGCTGGCTCCTTTCTTGTACCCCAAAATGTCTTGGTACCAAAATGCCAGCAATAGCTGCAAACACAGCAAAAGCTAGTCGTACAGCTGATTAAATATTTGCCATCCTTCAGAGCAAAATGTGATGCATACACCAGCTACTAGATGTCCATTTTGTCAGTCTTAATACCATGACTTGTCCAACAAAAATGACGTTTTTTGTTGTCAGTGATGCAGATGACTCAAGCACAAATGTACCAATGTGCACATGTGTGATGTTTTAGAGGACAGATCTCGTCACATTACAGCTTGCTAAAGGTCACTTGTACTTACAGATCTGGACCAGCAAAGAATCAAAATTGAGCAATTTGGCTGGTGATGCAAACTTAGCCAATGAATCTCTATAAAGTGGACAAAACCTAAAAAACTTTGCAGGTTTTTATGTTAACTTTAGTTTTCTGCTTTTTAGTTACAAGATAAATCAGCCTAAAAAAAACTTTTAATGCTTAATATGTAGTAAGGTGAGCACTAATGATGAGCAAACATACAACATCATGGAATTGTTTGTGATTTTTGCCAAACTTAGTGAACTGCATTAAAGTCAGTGGGGAAAGGATAAGCGAACTAGATTTGACTGGATTATAATGATGCAGGCATCTTTAAAGTGTCCCTAAGATCTAGGGAAATGCCTGCAACCTATACCGGACTGATTATTGTGCCCCAAATGGTGACCAGGGCTGTGTGGCAACAGTGCCGACCACTGCACCACCATGCCTCTGTGATCAAAGAAGAAAGTATGCAGTAAGAGATTCGCCATCACAGATTTTGTCAAAACAAAGCAGAAATGCAGAAATCGTAGTCAAAAGTCACAAAAAATATGTACATCTTTTAGAGGCAGAAAATTCAAAGTGGCGTGTCATGATTGAAACCGCTGGCTCATTCTAATTTTTGAAGTCGCACTGAAGGCTCTCTAAACTGTCTGTGCTGGTGCTTTGCACTTTTTATTCTATCAAAAAGATAGAAACATCTTATAAAAAGTAATAAAGCTTTCATTATTATTATTATTTCATAGAGTCTCCTCTGTTGGGGGAGAATGGTGTGCCAGGCTCCTTCAAGGTTTGTTTTCACTTCTGCCACTGAGTACCAGAGTCCACAACAGTACCAAGTAATGCAAAGCAAGGATGAAGGCTCCAGTTTTATTGAGAGGGGTCCTCATGTATGTTCACATTAAGGGGAAAGAGTGACTTTAAAGTGGAGGAGCCCTGACTGAAAAGTGAAGAACATGCAATCTCTATACCCTAGCTGTGCATTTACCTAGTCTATGAGGCAGCACTGATATATAGGACAGTCATGTTATTTTGTATTTTGTTATTTTGACAATATTTTTTTATGACTCACTCAATAATTCAGCAATTGTTTACTCCAGGAAGGAATTGTCCATTTTGAATGAGAACTGTAAATGAAGATCAATTGAAAATTTACAGGGTCACGGGGGTCTGCTGGGGCCAATCCCAGCCAACACAGGGCGCAAGGCAGGAAACAAACTCCGGGCAGGGTGCCAGCCCACCGCAGGGCACACACACATCCAGTTGAAATGTGACCATTAGAAGGGGGCAATGCATCAGCCTTACCATAAAGTGGTGAATTAGATCATGGTAGGTTTTTACTGAAGTTACTGCACAACAAAAGTGCATCTGTCTATAGCATGGGCATCTCAGTAAATGTTATAAACAAGATAATAGAACCATCATTTGAATTGAACCAGCTTGATTTTGTTTTTCTTTATGATGGCGAAATCACCAAAGCATTATATTAAATTACTATTTTTTTTACTAGTATTTTGTGGGTTTTTTTTCTGATAGCCATTCAATAATTATGTATGTTATCTGAAGCCAGTAGTGTGATTACACACTGTAGTGGCATGTGACGTTGAAGATAAAATTTCAAAATAATCTTATGACTTGTTTTAGGTGTTCAGCTGTAGTCATTGTTGGATCTTTTTTTTTTTGTACATTTATGTTTTTGTGTTTCGTGTTTTTGGTTTTTGACTTTCATTTGTATTTTTGACCTCGATTTTGCCTGCTAATTTCTGGTGCTTCAGTCTTCTTTGGTGGCATGTCATGTCTGCTAGTATGCAGTTTCTTTTATAAGCTTAGAAGAACCTATAATTTGAACTTGCATGAACACTTTAGTCACAGGGCTCACATTCCTGTTTTGATTACATTTTTTTGGTCACTATGTTCACTTCAGTCTTACATAGATCTTAACGGTGGGTTTGAAAAGTGCTGAGCTGTTGGTCAGCTTAAGGCTGTTTAGTCAGTCAAATATGTTGGCTACAAGAATTTGCGAGTGAGTCAGTGATTGTGCTGATGATAGCGGGAAGGATAGAGGAGGGCCCTGAGTTAAAATACTACAGAAGAACTTGCAATTTGTTAAGCAGGATATCATTGTTCCTATATAATTTCTTTCTGCCATCTAAAGAAATGTGTCACCTTCCATGAATTGGCAAAGGTTTTAGGACTATGGCCTGCGACACATAGAAGCCTCTATAATGTCTGACCTAAACCCTTCATCACTAGCACATGAGTCTGCAGGTATTTGGACATTTTCAAAGATGTATCCCACATCTTCCTTGGGCCTGGTGCATTTTTTTACCAAAACTGGTATATTGTGGAAGTCTAGGAAACAGTCTGAAACAGAACATAACCAGCACAAGTGGGTTCATAATGTGGTATATCATCTCCTAAAATTTCTGGAGGCTTTCATTGCCTATATGAGAAGTGATACCTCATCCATACTGAGACCTTTCAAAACTGTCATGCCCGTTGCTATTTTCCAAATTGAAATGCGTGACAACACGTGACTACTTTCTCTGGATAATGCCTATGTGATAACACCACCATTCCCTGATGGTAAAGCAGCACATTCAGGACATTCTAGGATGAGAAATATACTCTGCACAGCACTTTCCTTAGTCCTAGAGGAGAAGTAGCACAGTGCTTATTTGGTTGGGTCACAGGATGCCACAAAACACTTGTGTTTGTAGCTTTTTCCATGTCTTGACTCATTGCCGCTTGTATCGCCAGCTGTGGTGGTCTGACCAAGTTCCACATATAAAATATTCCATAACTTCTGTTCTGGATTTTTTTTTTATCCATCCATCCATCCATCCATTTTCTAACCCGCTGAATCCGAACACAGGGTCATGGAGGTCTGCTGGAGCCAATCCCAGCCAACACAGGGCACAAGGCAGGAACCAATCCTGGGCAGGGTGCCAACCCACCGCAGGACACACACAAACACACCCACACACCAAGCACACACTAGGGCCAATTTAGAATCTCATGTTATCAAAATGGGTGTTTATTAAAATTGCACTACTATGTCTGGATGCAAGTGCCTTTTGCTATTATGGGATACTCAGTTCCGGT
Organism: Polypterus senegalus; assembly: GCF_016835505.1. NCBI lineage: Eukaryota > Metazoa > Chordata > Cladistia > Polypteriformes > Polypteridae > Polypterus > Polypterus senegalus. The sequence continues at coordinate 213,333,031 of NC_053154.1, read as the reverse complement.
CCTCAAAGTCCACCAGTGGCAGCAGGTTTTTGCTTTAACCAGATTTTTTAATTAGAACCTATTTATTTACTACTAAAGCAATATGTTTATTTGGGCTTAGTTTTACTTAACTGGTTTGTTACGATTTAGAATACTAAATTGCCTATTTTAGTTTTAAACAACTGCAATTAGATTTTAATTGTTGCCTGTTTTGTTAACCAGCCATCATTTAATAATGAGTTGCAAATGACAAGTAAACCACCAGCCCAACAGCTAACGTGCTTCCATTCAAACCTGCGTATTATGCATCATGATGTATCTGTGTTAATTACATATTTTGAAATAAGTGAGAGAAAAGGGATAGACAATGAGGTGCAAATCTGTTCTGGACCACAAATATATGGATGAGGTTCTCAGAAATCAAAATCTACAATGTAATAAAGTTTTGTCTTGAAAGAAAATACCAACAAGTCATAAAATTGAATACCAAGTTTCATTATCTGCTGGCTTCAAATTACAAAACTGCTTGGAATGAAAACATGTACTCACTGCGGACCTCCAGGATAAGAGTTGAGTACCCCTGTGGCACTATGAGTATACAGCATAGAGTCAAAATACAGGAATGTTTTAAGTTTTAATTCAAGGTGAAGATAAAAACAATAATTTAAAGTAAGTAAAGTGGATTGAAATTAAATCTAAAACAATGTGTAACCAACTGAAAAATTTGCCTACATATAAGCAATACATGTACAAAATATGTTGCCTTAATTGTCTTTTGCCGTTAAAAATAATCGTTTGTGAAATTTTTTGGTGCTTTTAAATTTATTTTAGTTATTTGTTAATTTTTAGATATCATAATTTGGAAAATCCAAAACCATTGACGGAAAAGGAAGGCTAAGGCTTGCTTCAGTTATAGCATATTATTTTAGTCAATATTCAATTATCTTACAGGCAATCTGGTGGTCTAAAGGGAGAGGTTCCGTGCACCGAAGAGCTGACTTGCCACATCTGCTAGCCCGGGGCAATTCTAACAGAATGGAAACTATAATGGGTACTATAAAGTTGGATGTGAGCACTGGACAGGCCATCACTCCATCACACCCTTTCTGATATGATGAATGCCTGTCCTGAAAGCATCCAGAGAACAGATGGTTCAAAGTGTGAATTCACTGTGAACAGCCAGACCTACTCATAAATATTGAGTGCTTACAGAAAATAAACAACTCACCTGGCTACCCACAAAAGTGCAATTTCTGCCACCTCTCAGTTACTGTTGACCTGGATAATTTGTTTGTAAACTGTGTCACACACGTGCGCATGGGAGGCAGCTAGAAGCACCAAAAGAAGGTAATTCCACACCAGGCCAGGGGGTGGCTCAGTGCAATAAACCTTTCTCATCTTATCACTACAGACCAGACATGGGAAATTCTGCCTGCTTTAGATGATGTCACTTCTGGCCCCTTGCTGGTGATGTCACTTCCTGTTCTGGGCCCAAGAACATCACTTCCGGTTCCGGCTCCAGATTATATCATTTCTGGTTGCCTGTTTTAAAAGCCAGTCAGTCACCTTCCATTGTTACTCGGTTTTCGGTCTGTGTTGCCAAAGCTCCATTATTGCAGCCTTATTCAAGTATACAGGTGGCTGCCCCAAACCTCTTTTTTGTTTCAAGGCCTGTTCATTTTACATTTGTAAGAAGCAACTCCCTGACCCTTAATGCAAAGTGGATTCTCTTAGGCATAGCTCGGACCACAATGACACAGCTTCTCTGTACCTGAAGACAGGCAACAGCAAGCATGAACAGTCAAAGTGGACCTATATTGTGGATTGCCTGTCCCCCTAACCTCCAGATCTTCAAATGGATGTTTTATAATTCCAAGAGCCAAACTTAAAAGAAGTGATGAGACAGCTTTTTGTTGTTATGCATCTAAATGTGTAATACTTTACCGACAGAAATTTGTCAGGCTAATACCTGCTAAAAACCCATTATTTTAATTTGGCTTTTTCATAACTACATTTCAGTTGTATTCCTGCTAGACTATATGGGCACAGAATTATAATATTATTCAGGTATCCACAATCTGTACTAATCTCTACTATTCTATGCAGTCTTTTTGTGGTTCTTCTGTGGTAGCGATCTGTTACTTATTCTTTAATATTATTGCCTAATGTTATTTTTTCTTTTTTGCAACTTTCTCTTTGTTTTCTTGTGATGCACTTGTAAGCTACGTTGTTGTATGAAAATGTGCTGAATTTCCCCTTGGGATTAATAAAGTATCTATCTATCTATCTATCTATCTATCTATCTATCTATCTATCTATCTATCTATCTATCTATCTATCTATCTATCTATCTAAATAAATAAATGTTGTTATTGCTGTTATCTGGGAAACACCCTATTATAAAGCACCTTTCTCGTCTATCTATCTAACATTCTGTACCCAAGTATTCTACTTCACTTTCAACAGAAGACTCAAAGTACTCACTCTTTGAATGGTAACTTACCCTCTTCAAATCTGAGATCCCAGATATCTGGCCTCAACATTTCTGCAATACCTCTGCATGAGGCAACTCATATTATTTTAAGAATGGATAAGAGGACACATTGACAGTTGTACTAAATATCTGATATACTGTACATTCTTGCACTTCATTTGTAAAAGCCATCGGCCAAGTTAATTACAATAAAATGTAGAAGTAATATTGCTGTCTTATTCCACTATAGAACCTCAAACTGCATTAATAAGCATCCATCCATTACCCAACCCGCTATATCCTATATCTGCCAAAGAGGAGAGAGTTCAGAAAGGTGATGGACTTATTGCCAAAAATTTTGCAGTTGTTTAAATTTGGTTGCCCTATGTGTGATTCCATGGAGTTACTCTTTGATAGTGGTTACTTATTTCTGCATCGGGAAGATAGATCATACGTGTGTGTGTTTGTTTGAGAGAGAGAGTGTACAATAACTTTGCTGATAATAATGACATTACTTTTGTGAGGAAAAGTGCCCTTTACATAAAAAAAGATGATAAATGTCTATGATTTGCATCAATGTTTACTAAACGCCAAAATGTGTAACACTGAACATGTCATGTTTTAAACCTAGAAAGAAAAACAGTCATGTTCATGGTGACACTTCTCTGGACATGCCAAAATGTCTGAGCAGAATTTCATAAATGAGATGTGATTCTGTGTCAATTGTTTGTTCAGGAAGAGGCATGACTTTTTAACATTTTGTCGGCTTTTCTGTTTCTTTAATACTGCATCTGGGATCAGCATTCCTGATAAGATATTTATGACTTTTCATGTTATGATTCGATGCTCTGCTCCTTAATAATTGTTACCTCAAAGTGTAAATCCTTCAGGTTAAACCTATCTCGAGGTTAGTTTCACAGCTTTGGTTGTTGTAGTAACTGAGCTGAATCAAATCTTTCATTCTGGAACAAACAAATCCTGATCCCAAAGCAATAACAGGCTTAGCAAGTTATCCACATCCTTGGACTCACGAATCACGTAATTATGGCATAATCTGTTCCAGAAACACAGGTTTGGCTAAATCCAGGTTTTCTGGAAAGGAATTAGCCCAATTTCTGTGTCCTGATGTGCGTAACCTGGATTTTGCACTAATCCTGCTTTCTGGAACTAACCCCTGGTCTTATTTTTGAGAAAAATATTTTCAAACAATCCTTTGTAACTGCTCCCAACACAGAATATGTAAGTTGCCATTTCTTATATCATTTTTGTGATTACATCGCACTATGATGGTTTTGCCAAGTGTCTGTGGCTTATTTAGTTTCCTCCTTATTTAATTTTTTGTAAATGATGTTATTTTTGTTCTTGAAAATGTTTTAAATTTATTTTCCATAATACTTGAGATTTTTTCAGGGAACTTTTTCTTCTCCTCTGTTGTCTTTTAAATATAATCATTACTTTGTGATTTTCCATTTCCTCTTTCTTTTTAGCCTACAGGGTGAGGCTACAGCTACCAGGGCTTACATCAGAGCCCTTATTTAAACACTGCATAAGCACTGGCTAACCACTGGGGCACTGAAGTCTTCTCTGTGTCTGTGGCTCCCCATACCTTTAAGTCAACTCAAGTCAATTTAATGTTTAGTATCTGATAAAACAAGCATATGCATATAGGAATAACACAAATGAATACTAATAGTAACAATATTAACAAATGTATCAAAATGCACAAAAAATACATTAAACAGGAGTTTGAATACTAGCCAGGGGAGGAGACCCGGGAACTAGTCCATCATAGGGCCCACAGAGGCTCACATCCACACTCAAACTCACATGGGACCAATTTAAAATGGGCCCTTGACCTAACTAGCACTTGTGGAAGAAAAACTGGACCACCCAAAGAGATAGCCAATGAGATATCTGGAATTGTGTGATATTGGGCTATACAAAAATAAATTGTATTGTACTGTATTGTAGCTGGCGGCACGGTGGCGCTGCTGCCTCGCAGTTAGGAGATCTGGGTTCGCTTCCCGGGTCCTCCCTGCGTGGAGTTTGCATGTTCTCCCCATGTCTGCGTGGGTTTCCTCCGGGCGCTCCGGTTTCCTCCCACAATCCAAAGACATGCAGGTTAGGTGGATTGGCAATTCTAAATTGGCCCTAGTGTGTGGGTGTGTTTGTGTGTGTCCTGCGGTGGGTTGGCACCCTGCCCAGGATTGGTTCCTGCCTTGTGCCCTGGGATTGGCTCCGGCAGACCCCCGTGACCCTGTATTCGGATTCAGCGGGTTAGAAAATGGATGGATGGATGTGTTGTAGCTGGGGAAGCAGAGAGCTCCCCGGCTTACTTTATTTGTTTTTGCGTGATCATTTTTCATGGGTTTTTGATTTTCTTTATTGTTTGTTAATATTGTCATGATGGTTTATTATTTAATGTGAAGGTATTAGTTACGTTGCTGAAATATGTTTGTTGTATTCTGTGGTTAAAACCCCTACAGGCGGGGCCACCTTCATGTCACTTGTAAAGGAACCACCCTGGTTCTATTTTGACTATTATTAGATTTTCTTAATTGTGTGTATTTTTTTGGTTATTAAATATTGTTATTGGATTGTAAATTTGGAATTGTTCTTTACACATATCCCTTTTCCTCATTTTGTCATATTTTGTCTTTTTTCTTTGAAGTTCTTTGAATTCAAATGACCTGGTTTTGCCTTTAACTTTTCAAGCTAAAGGTTTATATTTATCCTTGCAGGGGATTTTTGTGTTTTTTTAAAAACATTTTGAAGCCAGTGCCCCTTTTTGGGCCTTTGGAGGGGTTGGAGCCTGCCAAATGGGTTTAGGGCTTGGCTGCCTGGGATGAGGCCTGTTTCCTAGGCTGACCAGTGACATACTGGTAAGGTTTTCATTTAGTTTTAGGCCTACTCACCCTTTTTTGCTATGTGTTGACATTTCTCAACACAGGTACAGCTTTGATATAGCACTGTGTATCTAATGTATTTAAAGCATAAATCATCTGAAGCTCCTCTGCTGTCCTAGTGGTTTTTTTTTTATTCTAGTGCTTTTGATATGTATTTCCTTGGAGTTTTCATTCCCATTTTTATGAAGGGCTTTTATTAATTTTTGGATGTTCAGTTTACAGCCTCGGCCTGTTTTTTGGAGTTTGCTCTTGTTTTTTGCCTGTATAATGCTGTATTTGCCTTTTACCTGCCCATGTGTGACTTTGTACTTGATTTCAGCACTCTTGGGATTACAGATTTTATATTACATAGTTTGATTTTAACTGCTTTGATGCCTCCTCTTCTTTTTGCGTGTTAAGGCCTGCAACCCAACCAAAGACAGCACTACCAGCCATGGCACCAAAACATTTTCCACAGTTTCATACCATAACTTTTCCTCTGCAGTAGCTAACGTCAAGTGGCTGTGCTGAATCAACAAGTGTGTAATAGGTTTAACAAACAAAAACAGCACAAGACAGATCCAACCTGCTGTAAATCCTGCCAGACGTCTGATCTTTAAAAGTGTAGAAATGTATTATGCAGCTTTATACAACAAAGCCAAACTTTTACACTCTGCATTGAGGTGTGCCACAAATCTGTGTCATGCACGTATATCATCATTCACATGGGGAAAAAAGATGCTTTTGTGGAGCATAACCTATCAACAGTGATATCATCCAAAAAAAAGAAAAAAAAAATGACAAATTTCTCGTACTTGATAGGTCTTGTGAAATGTTCCTGACAGCTTTTTAAGCGATGCTCACCATCTGCTTCACACTAGCTCTCAGCACCATGTAATTGCTTTAGTCAAATGACATTAGGGTTGGGCTTCTATATGAACACAGACCTCCCATTTTGTTTTGGTTTATTTATTTGTTTATTTATTTATTTGTGAAGTAATGCTAGACAAACAGAGAACAGAAGTCTAACTGGAACTTTTGGGTCTCAGTTTTGCAAAGCAAGTGGTGAAAAACAAGTTCATATGAGGAGAGTAAAGGACTTTCAGCCTCATTTTCACCACACACCATTACTCAGTCACATTATTCAAAGCTTTCACCTCCAGGTCTGCAGAGCAGGGATGTTGAAAGTACAAAACATGATGCAAGCCCAACCTGTACTATCTTGAAAGGAGAGTTTTTGTGCTGTAATTAAAAAATATACCATTATTTTTACGTTCAGTACAAATAATAAGACTGGTCATAAACATTAGTGACAGGTGCAGCACCAGTATAGGACCAGAGTAGGCCAAAGCCCACCCGGTTTTTTTCATTGTCCACCCTGTTTTATAATTTAGATTTTTTTTAACAAATGAAAATTAACTATACTGCATACATGTATTTTACTATACATCTCCATGAATTACAATATAAGTTCATTATAAACATCCATCCATTTTCTAACCCGCTGAATCCGAATAGGGTCACGGGGGTCGGCTGGGATTGGCTCATTATAAACATACACATCAAATTTTCCAGTATTACTTTACTTTTATATAACAGATACTGGATTTTGAATACCAAAGATTCTGACACTGAAGTCTACTTTGGTATATTTTTTTACTTTTATCGAAAGTTCAGATTTTGCCATGATTCCAATTTGATGTTGTTTCACTCATTCATTTGGAAACCATTTCCACAATTCTCTGCAAGGCACGGTTTGTGATGTGATTCACGTGAAAGTATCACACACATAGAATCCTTTAATATCCAAGCTTGACAGATAACTTTACTATCTCATTGCTAAAAGAACTTGACTTTTTATTACTCCTGGTCAACATATCCTTGCTTTGATCTTTGACTCTGATGTTTCTTGATTGCACTCTTATTTAGGTGAAAAATTGGTTTTCATTCCTGCTATTGACCTTTTCCTGTCCCCGATCTCTACTGAGTCAGAATTACAATGACTATAACAAGCTAGGTCAAAAAATTGTCATCTTTAGTGCAACTAGACACAACTACAAATTTAATAAAATTTGTAAATTCATGCCTGGAAATAAATTGGAATCTCAATTTAATTGCTTCTAGACTGCAACTGAAGGCCATTCTGAGAAAATCTATTGGGAGCCAGGTATGAAAGAAAATGACCCAAGAAGCACCACAACCAAGTTACACTTCACGGCACCAGTGAATTTGTATTGAAAAATTAGATCCTCCATTTTTTTAGCCTGGTTTTTGACTCTACAACTCCATTTGCTGAGAAAACTTTTAAGACTTTGAGCTAAGTCAACAACAGATATGGTATGCTGCTGAAATGCTTAGAGGGTTTTTAATATCTCAGTGTTTGAAACTTCAGAAAAGTCTGACCTTCCTGCAAAACTCAGACATGGTGAGATGAAGATTTAATTGCCTGATTTTCCCTAAAATAATATGACTGTCTTTTACCCTTGCTCTTGATATGCATTCACTATTGCAGTTAACTTTGAAGTCAGACTTGCATTGCAAAGGGTATCAAGGCTGAAGTTTACCTATATTTAAATCATGCCTCAAATCATTCATGTTCAAGAAGGTAAAATTGATCAGCTTGAGCAGAAATCATGAAAAGGGTCAACAGCTTTCATATGCACGCATCACGGACGACTTACAAGAAAGTGCAAAAGTGGACTAATTAGGCTGATAGTGTGTTTCTTAAGAATGCACATGTCTTTAAAGACTAAACTTTGTGTTTACAATACAAGTCAATCTCATCTTTCTGACCACAAAAGCTTGGGCAGATGACACAGACCTTTGCAAGGTCTTTAATAAGGCTTTCAATATAGCTAATGTTTCAGTTCTACTCGGAGCTGCTATGCCACTACCTCTACTGTTGTTTTTCTTTGGTCTCTGTGTGACTATAAATATCCACAAGAGTCAGATATTTTTTTTGTGCCTGCTGAGATGTGACATTGGTAAAATGAAATGAGCACTTGTTTTATTCAATAAATCAAAAAATAAAGGACACTTCAGCAAACACCAAATAAAAGGTGTGTCAGCAGAAATATACTAAAAATGAGATGGTGTGCAGATTTCCATGGTCTTTTTTGCTCAGGATACACATTTTGTTATAGCTTACATTTGTACTAATATACAGTATACAGTACAGGGTGACACATAAAAAAGTGGGCCTGTACATGGTAAGGAGTTTATCAGTAGCAGATATAGTCAGGGGACACTAGTGTTTTCTTAGTTTGATTAGCTTAACAGAAGACAAGCTATACTCGTTTGAACAGTATATTTTGATTTAGAGTTATATGTTCACACTGGTTCCTTCAAGTTGACATGTGAGAGACTTGTGGAACAATATTTCATTCCGAGTGCTCCTGCGAAACACACAACACAGCAATTGGTGACAAAAATGGCGTCCTGTTTGTCCCATGAGCAATGCACCAAAACCTTGAAAGCCATCTGCATCACCAGAGGTTCTTGCTAACAATGCAAATCATGTGAAAAGAAATCCTTATATGATGACACAGCCATTATCATAAGAGACGGACCAATTCTGCATTCAATGATCTGCAGGCATTTTTTTGTGCATTAGCGGATACTTGTTAACAGGCGTTACTCATTCTTATCAGCTGTTACCAGGTAGATGCACTGTATAGGATATTTGAACCTGAAGATGTAGTTTTAGAGATGGAAAATATTATTCTTCTTTAAATTATTTGGCACAATTCTGGTTAATCTGTCCAACCTTTTCCAAGATACACTTCAGCCTGCATGGTCTACATCCCCAGCCAAAGTTCATGAAGTTGAATTGTTTGTCCCTGATGAATTTATAGAAGAAGAAGAATTATATAGAATTCTTTTTTCATTTATTTGGCTTTGGGAAAAGATTACTTTAGATTTTATTATGGACTTTCCACCATTTAAAGGTCATACTACTAAATTTGTGGTTGTGGATCGGTTTTTGAAAAGTGGTTATTCTGTACTTTTAATGTCTCTTCCTTTGGCAAAACAATTAGTAGAGGATTTTATTATGTGTTAATTTAAATTCATTTATTAGCCCAAATCAGTTTTGTCTGATCAGGGGTCTCAGTTTATTTCAAAATTCTGGAATGGATACTCTTCCATGGTGGGTTTTCAAGTTAAACACACATCTAGATACTACCCTGAGTTTAATGGAAAAGATGAATCTGGACATTGAGAAATTTTTATTATCTATGGCATGGGTGTTGAACTCTGGTCTTGGAGGGTCGTGGTGGCTGCAGGTTTTCATTTTAACCATCTTCTTCATTAGTGACAAGTTTTTGCAGCTGCTAATTAACTTCTTTTGCTTTAGATTTAATTAACTTGACTCAGGCCCATTAGTTGCCTCTTTTTTCTTAATTAGCAGCCAAACAACTAATGAGATACAAAACAAGCCGCCACATGACCAGCTCACCTGTGCCCATCACTCAATATGTGAAAATAAAGATTGCTCTCTCAGGTCACCAAAACATTTTGGTCGTGTTCTTAGAAAAAACAGAAAATCAACAGTTTTGGAAATGTCTGCTGTGGTAGAATGAGGGCAGCAACAAGCCATGGAATTAAATAACAGGTTTAACTAACGGCAAGAAGCAGCTTCTCATTAAGAGATTGGTTAGCGTGAAATTGGTTGGCTCGTTTCACATCTCATTTTTGTTTGGCTGTCATTTAATGAAGAAAGGAATCAAGTCAGAGGACTGAATCCTTAAAAACAAGGCTATTAAAATGAAGGGAATAAAGTTAATTAGCAGTGAAACTTTGTCACTGATTAGGAAAAAGTTTAGAATGAAAACCTGGAGCCATTGCGGCCCTCCAGGCCCGGAGTTCGACACCCATGATCTACAGTATCATGCATGTTTGCCAGGGGACCACCTTTCAGGTAAGCAATACCACCGTGGGACAAGAGGTGGCACTGTCTCTGTCTGTAGCTCTAAGATGCTGACCAAGGTGTATGCCTAGCCCCACCCATAACATTCTGAGAAAGCTCCACCCCTTCTGGAATAGACACCATAAAAGCAAGCCTGTCCCAGAAGGAGGCATCACATTTAGACCTAATGATCGTCAAGGACACAGCTCCTGTGATTTCTCTTGAATTTGTTAGGCTGTTTGAAGCCTTTTATTTTTCTTTCTTTAAGCCAACAGGGTAGTATTTTTTTTTCTGCATTAAAAGGGGTGACCTGGTTGGTATCCCAAAACATCTCTTGTGTATCGTGTCCTAATTCTTTTCCAAATGATTTGTATGATGTTTTGACACTGGTTAAATTTTCTCAAAATATTTCCTTTAATTTTTCTTTAAAGATTTTGCCATACAAATTCCAAAATGGTTTTGTACACCCTATTCCTATGTTGCCGAATCTGAGGTAATGATTTTGTCTGATTTTTGACCAATTATGTACTTGTTGGACCAGAGTATGGGAGAATTTGTTGAAGGCTGGAACCTTTTCAAAAAGTTTTGTGCATAGGATACGGCGATGGCCTTCTTTATTCAAAGCTGGACAGAAGACGTGGCTCAGTAGTCTAGACATCCGTTTTAGAGTATTGTTGAGTGAAATGATTTACGCAAACTTTAATTTCCAGTGAAACACAGAATTTGGATTGGAAGAAAAATTTGGAAATAAGTTGTGTTTTGCCACAAGCAAAATTTGCTCCATTAATACAAGCCTTTTCATCTCATCTGCATCCTTCTTCTTCATCTGCAACACCATGGCATAATTTATTCCCATGAAGAATGTGAAAGGTAGGGGTTGCGGCTAGAGAGCTTGTACAGTACCTGTGAGTTGGATTGGCTTATGGAGTTGGTGAAAGCAAACATAGGCAGTTTTACCACATTATGCAATTGTTAAATTGATTTCAAACTTAATTTTAGGGGTGTGACACCCGGCCGGGGGTTACATTGGTGGCCTAGAGTAGGGGGCATGGAAGCTCAGCCCTGTAGGGGCCCGTCACCACCGCCAGGCGGAGCCCCGCTGCCTGAACAGCCCTGGAGCCCAGCACTTCCGCCACACCAGGAAGTGCTGGGGGGAAGACTACAGGGGACACCCGGACAGCTTCCGGGTGCGCAGCCGGCACTTCCGGCACACAAGGGCGTGTCTGCGGAGGAGTGCCGGGAAGCAGCTGGAGCCCATCCGGGTTCCCATAAAAGGGGACTGGAGGCGGCCAGGAAAGAAAGGCAAAAGGACTGTGTGGCCTGGACTTTGGGGGATCGGTGCTGGAGGCACTGGGGTGTGATTGCACGATAAACTTGTAAATATTAGTATAAATAAACTGTGTGTGGTGAAATTATGATGTCCGTCTGTCTGTGCCCGGGCCAGCGTTTACAGGGGTAATTTCACAAAACTGTATGCAAAACAAAATTCAACTGTTTTGACCATGACCACCATACTGTAAACACAGTCTGTTGTATGTTATTTGCTACACCATTGTAAAACGCATACATAAGTCTTGTTACCAATTGTCTGGCTTTGTCTAATCATTTTAAAGTACGACCCTCATTTACTGCATCTTGGCTTAAGCCAGTGAACTCTTGTTTCTATCTGTTGTGATAGAGGGGCTACATGAATTTAAGCTACAAACTTTTTGGTTTCTTGAAAAAGATGTTCCAGAGTAGACTTCCTAGGTCACAGATTCTTAAACTTTTTTTTCATGACCCAATTTTCCCCTTTTTATGTTTTCGAGGCTCCCCCTTGGGGAATTGCCACTGGTAGTCATCCCCTATTCCTTGGTGAATTGCTGACACAAGTCGTAGTAAGGCAATGCGGTTTGCATAAACTGCCTATGGCAACCCATCGCACGGCACTCAGCAAACCCTTTCACATTGAGTACTATTCTGAATCAAGATTCTGCATGACCCAAATTCAGACAACACACAAGCCATAGTTTAAGAAACTCTGACCACATGTGATTGGAAGGGATATTGTCCAGAGAATCGCATATTCACTTATGGATACTAGCAAGTGATGTACATGCTCCTCAGTTCCTGATTTTATTTTATTGATGCTTTTCAAACAAGCTAGATGGTTGTGCCCAGAGCTTGCATCATAAGAAGGGTGTTATGTAGTAGTAGTAGTCTGATGTACACATGTGCTTTTTTCTGTTTCGGAGGCGAGAAATCGTTTGGTAAATCCAATTCTGGAAGTTATTTTCATGATTGATCTTGAAAGTCAAAATATAATTTTTTGTGACCTTTTTGTTTTTCCTTTGTTTATGTCGTACCTGGTTTGTTAGTGCCATGACTGAGACTGTTGAGTTGATTATGTTACAGGACTTAGTAGTGTAAAAAACTTATCAAATATACAATGTGTATATCCCTTGATTAATAAAAACCCTTTCAATATCCTAGGTGGTAGTTAATTTTCAAATAATTTGACACAAGTGGAATAACTGTTGTACTGGTTATAATGTCTCGTCTGCATTTAACATTTAATTCCATATTCTAACCCTTGTACTGTATGTCCAGACCACAGCTTATTGCTGTTTAGTTATCTTCTGGTTTAGTAGTGCACTTTTACTTGTACACAACAGTTTGGCTTTTGAGCATTTTTTGATGCCTGCTCCCCATTTTGTGATTTGCTGTGGGAGAATCACGACAGTTGCTAGTTTGGGAGTGGATATAAAATTGTAGGTGGTAGCTGCAAGTATGAGTAAAACAAACCACCTACACCCTACAAAACTGTTTTTGGATTTTACTGTGAATCATCCAAAAGTTGTGATACAGCATCGATATCTGATGACTTAGTGGAATACTGCTTCATACATACTTTCAAGGACTTTTCTAGTCTTGCCGAATGGAGCATTATCCTGCTGAAAAAAAAAAACATTCACAGAGGATACGTACATCCATGAAAGGATTCACTCAATGTTATATTTTGGGAAGCACTTTAAAAAACATTTTGTCTAAAATAAAATTTTGTTAAGTTTGGATATTGTCTTATTTGTGTTTTTGCCTTATAATTTCTCTGGTTCAGTGTTAAATTATTTTAGTGTTATTGCCATGTCACCATTTTCTTTTTCATCAGCGTTGTCATTTTGTGGCTTTGTTGTCATGTTGTGAAGCCCCAATGCTCAGAGTGCAGTTCCAGTAATGACATTACTTACACAATGCTTTAATACCCACAGCCACATGTAAGACAGCCTCCAAGATTTTTGAATACTTTCTAAAAGAACAATCTGCATATTTTGTAATAGATTTTCACATATTATTTAGTTTTGCCTATTTTCTTCTGACTGAATATTTTATTTCACATATTGGTCTTGTTAAATAATGTATTGTCTCCTGGCTTTGACCAGCTCTACATATTCTAATTAACATTCACTTTCAGTTCCTTTAGTATTATTGTCTGAGTGGCCTGCCAGTTTCTCATTCTCCTTTTTCTGGCATAACACTTGATTGGCAAAGATTTTCAGAAATTCTACGGCTTTCAAACATGTCATTATGTTATTATGGAATTATGTGTCAGTAGAATACAATATGGGTCAAATCTTTGGTTTTCCTGGTCCTACCTACTGATCCGAGCCAAGAGCCTGCTGCATCTGCAGTTCTTGTTTTTGCTAATTTTTTGTTGATTTATCAGTTACCAGTTCGTGGTAAAGTATGGTAAGTTGTGTGCTCTAATATTCACCTTTCAGCACTGCACACATTAATCAGTTTTAATCAACCTCCTTTCATTGGCAATTTGTTTCCATGATCATGATTGCCAGAGGTTGGAGATTTTTGGACACTGCCTACTCTTTATGCCCATTTAACACTGCCATTAATGAATACCGAAGGAAACGTATGTAGTCTGGTTACAGTCAAAGCCCCTTTAGCCTTGTCCATCATCTTTTGTATCAGGGACATGTTAGATTTAGCAGTCAATTTTCTTTGAATGGCTGGTTTTTCTAAGAAAGAAGCCACTCATTGCATATTACAAGCAAATCTGCATGCCTATAGCCTGTTTGGCATTACATACGTGTATCTTCCTTCTATACCCGCCATGCATTATACTGGCAGGTTAATATACATTTAGAGTAAACTGAGCAAAGAATACATTGCTGGAGGTATGTGTACGGGGGTTAATTTACAAATAGGAAGTTGTATTACTTGCCAACATTTTCATTTTTTAGCAATGACCTTCACTTTGAAGATATCATGCTAGAAAATTCAGCCAAAAGGGAGCCATCCCTAAAAGTGTATGAGGAAACTCCTGCTCTCAACATCAACATCCATCTTTTTTTTATACATACATTCAGTACAATATAAAAGTATTGCAGTACAAGATGAATAATTGAACAAGCAACAATCAGAAGAGAGCAAATTGACAGACATGCTAGAATAATTGATATTTTAAGAAATTCAGCCAAAACCAGTGAACAGAATCACTGAAAGAGCAGCTAGTAATGCCTGTACCGCATCTGCAAGTGGACTTTAATATTTTGTGTGCATTTTGCTATCTTCACAAGATAGTTATTGAGGTGAATCTTTAATTTATGATGCTTTCCTGAAATGTTGCTTCTGCTTCCAGTAAGACCAGGCAAGACTGGCGGTGCCAAGAAACAAGTCTGCGTGAAAAGGAAAAATGTTAGCCATGAATAATACATTAGCTTTTAATTTTATGACGAACAAATTAACAGGCGGCTTTGGAAAGCTGTTTATTGAGCGGTGTCGGTACTGCACTTTGCAAGAGTGTTGGAGCTGAACCCATGTCTGACCTGCTGGGCTCCTCTCACTCTGCTCAGTATTTTGCATGCCAGGCTGGCCACAAGGTGCGGCTTAATTTTTCTTTTGAAATTTCAGGGCCGTCTCTGAGAGTTTATCCACCGAGCATAATTTACAGCAACGCCGACTCTGCACCTTGTACCAAAGTGTTAAATGAAAACAGACAAATTTACGAGGGCAGTGAGAGCTGTTCCCATTAAAGCAAACTACCCGGCACTTCAGACAACCACAGCTTTAGTGAACTACTTGGCCATTGACAGCTTTATCTATTTTTTTTTAGTACTGCAAGAACTTGCAAACTCCAAAGACAAAAGAATAAAGCACTAAAAAAGACACCAAAGGCCAGTTCAGTAGCTGTCTGGCTCAGAGTCAGGCAAACAGACCAAGGACGTCATCTCATGATAAATTTTTTAATCAGTCGATCAATCTTTTTTTATATAGCGCCCCTGATGTGCTTTAAAAAATAAACAGTTTTAGAAGAGATAACAAACAATGCACCAAAAATACAGCATGGTTAAGAGTCAGTAAAACATAAAAGAGAAAGCTAAGTGCCACCAATTGAATATGGAATTACGGAATAAAGACCATAAGGGAAGCCAGAGAGATGCTGGTCAAAAACCTACAAAAGGAAATCGTTCATTGGGGAAGATGTTAACATACTGTACATATAAGAATAAGGGAGAGGAAGAGAAAAATGGCATTGGTTCCCTGCTACTGCTGAGCGGTGCCATGGTTTAGTACAGGATGGTGCCGGGAAATGAGAAATTTTGGAACTAGGTATTGGCGATCCTGGGGCATCAGCAGTTGTTTGGGACCAATGCGACCTTGTTTAGAATCACTTGCCATTAGTTATAATGGAGCAGTGGAATGGTGTGCAACGAGTGTTTGCTGTGAAAACCTTTTATAAGAATGGTGATGGCGTGACTGCTGCACAAAAGGAATTTTGGCATCATTACCAGTTAGGACGGCATGATTGTGTCCTGTTTGCTCATTCGATTAAAACATGGGTGCATAATTTCGAAGAGATGAGTTCAGCCTTAAAAGAGAAGTCCACAGGTGGTGTTCGATGCCAGAGAATATTGAAGCTGTTCGAGCTACCATCGTGAGGAGCCCTCGTCGCTTCGCTCAACAGCACGCATCATCACTAAAGTTAAGGTGACAAAGCATGCAAAGAATACTACTAATTGCAGATTGTGCAGGAAGTCAAACCCAATGACCATGTGTTGCGTCAACAGTTTTGTGAACAATTGCTGGCTAAAGTAAATGAGAATGCCAATTTCATTAAAAACTTGTGGATGTCGGACGAAGCCCATTTTCACCTTAAGGCTGAAGTTATACCTCACACAACATGACGCATGCTGCAGCGGATGCTCCTGCTCCGCAAGCGTTGCACTGTTTATACTTGCGTGCATACTTTATGTATATCTGGAGGAATCCACCAGGTGGCAGTGCGAGATATTATCACAGTGAGAACAAGTTCGACTTCTTTGTGTTGTGAATTGCCTGGAACACCCATTAAATTCCGATGACACCTTACCGCAATATCTCTGAAAAAGATGTTTAATGATTAAACCCATCAGTCCAGGGATGTGTCCATTTCAGCTAGCATTAGGCACGAGGCAGAAACAATCCCTGGACGGGGCCTCAGCTCATTGCAAGGTGACTACAAGCACTCACATACACTAGCGTCATATTAGTGTAACCAAATCTGCATATCTTTGGAAGGAAACAGGAGCACACTGAGGAAACCCAGCAGGAAAACATGTAAACTCCAGGCAGGGAATATCAGTGCCGTGACTCCCTTCGAGACAGCAGTGCTACTGCTCCGCCACTGTGTCACCCGCATGTGCGTAATTATTAACAGTATTCATTATTTAAACAAAATTACCCATTTATTTGTAAAATGTAACATACATACTTTAATGCATTTTATCATGAAAGTAATATCAAGTATAAATCTAAGGATTCTAAATTTGCAGAGAGTTGGAATATCATACATTTAATGTGTTCTGTGTGGTGATCTATTGCTGTTTGCCGCTGCTGTCAGGACCGGAAGATGCTCTAGAAAAAAAGACGGCACAGAAGACGGTATGTGAGACTTTTAAAATGTATTGAGTCATTATGATCGGGAATATGTGACGCTTAAATATAAAAGCACCACGAATGTATTTGTGTGTCGGTATTTTGCTTCACCACATCGATCCATTCATCAAACATCGAAGCGCGCACACCAATCTCGAATCCGCAAAGCGGCTTTCTGTCACATTTAGATAGTAAACAGAGACTCTGACATCACATTAAAACTTTTAGCACACTGTGGCCCCCAACTTTTTGCTGGTACTGCAACTCGCGCACGCGTTGCATTAATTTCTGAGGACCTGCTCAGAGGACGTATCAAATGAATGCTGGGAACGCATGGCAGCCATGATGTGGGCACATACGCGTTCTGAGCGTAAAGTATAAATGAGCCCTAACAGATATGTTAATAAACAGAATTTCTGTCACTGGGCCTCAGGAAAATCCTTTTGAGCTTTACCCGTGTCCATTACACAGCACCAAGGTTATAGTATGGTGTGCTGTGTCATCACATGGTGTCATATTACTTTTTTGACAATGAGTAGGCCAATGCAACCACAGTTACATCCGATCGGTATATTGCTCTGCTTGAAATATTTTTTGTACGGAGGTTGCAAAACTTTGCACATCTGAATATCGAAAATATGTGGTTTCAACAGGACGGAGCCATTTCGCATACTGCCCAACAATTGATGGCAGCTTTTCGACGATTGTTTGTAAGGCATGTCATTTCACGCAACAGTGACATTCCATGGTCTCTGCGATCTCACTGTTTGTGATTTTTTTCGGTGGGATCATCTTAAAAGCCAACTGTACTGCACATATCCTGCAACCATTGCTGAACTAAAAATGAGGATTGAAGAGGAAATCACTGGCATTCCTTTTGACACGTTACGTTGAGCAATGCAGAATTTCCACAACAGGCTGTCAGAATGGGTATGGAGAAATGGACCACACCTTTGTGATGTTTTCCTCAAAACATAAAACGAATATTCAATGAATATTGATTATTCGTACATTGAGCGTCAATTGAAAATTTCCCATTTCCCTGCGCCACACTGGGAAACACTCTGATAATATTCTAGAGCATAGTTTCTTAAATTGAATTTGGGATGTGCAGAGTCGATATTGACAATAGTACTTAATGGGAAAAAATCATGTATGGTTTGCAGAGTGTCTTGTGATGGATCAGCGTGGGCATTTCAAGCAAAAGGCATTGCTTCTGTTACAACCTGTGTCAGCGATTGATGACGGTCAGCAGTCATCATGGGTCTCAAGCACACAAGAAAGGCAAAAGTGGGTCGCGAGTACAAAAAGTTTAAGAGCCACTGGTCTAGAGGACATGGAGCAGCAGTCAAGCATTTGTGAAGAATGCAGCAATACAGTATCAGGCATCTGCATAGATGGCAGTAACATTTTTAAATTTTGTGATTAAAGTTTATTTGAGGTTTTACAGTTCAAGGAGGAGAAGAGTGACCATAGTGACTTTGTTGAGATAATGTTATAGCTTGTAGTTATGAAGAAATAGGACTTTTTATACTGTGTCAGAAGGTTCATCATCTGCTGAAAGAGTCTGTTTAACCCATTCTATTGAGAAAAATGCAAAAATCCTCACACATTTTAATGTTTTTCTCACTTTCCTAAAAAAGAGTATAATTAAGTAATTAATCCATTAATATTTATTTTGTACAGCACTTTAGCAGCATGCACCATCACAAAGAGCTTTACATACCAAGTAAGGCTGCAATGTAGAAACAAATTAAAAAATTGTATGAATGATAAAAAATGCAAAGTCAAAAGAAGAAAATAAAAGTCAAATGTAACTCGAGATTCTGAAGTACCGTAAAATACATTGAAATGATAGAAGTAGTGGATCCTTAAAAAGAAAACTCAGTACACAATGTCATATTATACAGTGTCATTTATAGAAAGCAGCAATCAAGTTTTGTTTTATATAGTACCATTTATATCATGCACCTTTAGAAAAAGCTTTTCAGAGCAAATAATAGGAAAATACATGTATTGAAGAGCAGGAAAAAATAATTGTAGAAAGCAAAAAGAAGAGCTTGGCCTTCAGTCTTGAATTAAAAATTGCAATTTATGAATCCAAAGGAAGGGATATTTCTGGAGAGCTACATACAGCTGAAGACACAATCGGCAGATCTGTTTTTGTTTAATTAATGAAGATATATTGAGAACATCCGTGTTCTGTGCTGGATACTGATTTAAAGCCAGCGCTGGTTGGACAGGCATAATAACCCTAAGCTCCATAAGCGGATTTCAAAATGGATCAATGCTTGGATGAAATTACTAGCCCCAGTCAATCAACCAATCAGCTTTATATAACACTAGCTGAAATACCCAGTGTTGCCCGGGAGGAAAATAAAGTGAATTTTTTTTTAATTGTTGGAGAAAAATATAATTAAAAAAACCTCACAACTTTAAAAATAGAAATAATTTAACAAACAATCAAGATTCACTAATGTGTTTGTCTTGCGGTCTTGTACGTATGTTATCATCCAGTTGCAGTCACCTCCAGTTCGCCCTCTGGTGGTCATTCCGAGTGTCAACCGGATGATAACATGCATATAAAACAGCAAGATCACACCCCACCCTACCCAGAAGGGGGTGGGTTAGGGTTGATTTCCCCCTACAGTATTTTTAGTCAACCATTGAGTAACATGTGTACTAAGTTTCATGAAAATTGCTCCAGCCGCTTGGAAGTGATGCTGGAACATTGATGCTGGAACATTCATACATACACACATTGACTTTTATATACAGGTAAAATTCCGTTACAATAAATATTTTTACAACAAAATTTTCATTACAACGAAGTATTTTTATGGTCCCGACAGTTTCCCCATATGACGCGAGTCTATAGAAATCTTGTTACTACAAAGTACAGTACATTCAGCAGATACTTTCATTACAACGAAGTGCCCAAAAGACCTTGAAATGCCTGAATGAATCATCCACAGAGCAATTAGTTCTGTGGCCGCAGCTCAGTTGTGCACAATGAACCCCAAACAGAAACATTGTAATTTTTTTTTCTTTCTTCGAACTTTCCTCATACTTTTTTTTTTTTTTTTTTGCCCTTTTTGTGTACTGTGGTTTTCAGTGATACCTTTTGCTTATTGCTCGTCCACATTTGAAAAACATCCATTGGAATTTAACTCATTGTCACCCTCCTATAGAAATGGCAGACATGAAAAAACGATAACAGTTCATATTAGAAAAAAAAAAACTTACATTTTTGCAGCTCTCGATTGCGGCAAAAAGAAAAAAGACATTGCCAGTGAATTCAGAATTTCGCCATCGACGCCTTCAACTTTCTTGAAAGACTGAGCAAAAAAAGGAAAAAATCTCAGGTTGCAAACGTATGTGGTTCAGTAATGCTCGATCGAGAAACATTCCTATTAATGTGGCACTCATTCAAGAAAATGTGAGGTTTGTAAACTCTCTTGGGACCTCCCACAACTAGACAGCATGCCGAAGAGCGTCCTGAAGTCCGATCACCTCGTCTATGGAAGATTGTTTATCTGTTGCTGGGGTAACAGCCGGCTCAAAGCTATGCTGCGCCTCTCCGCCAAAGCAAACAGAAAAGATATTGGCTGATGCAAGGAACAATGCAAATTCAGGTAACAGGATTGCTTGATCACTGATCTGGCCACAACCCTGCCTGATTGCTGTATCTAGCAGAGTGGCAGATCATGCTACAATAAATAAGTGTGCCATTCCTGTTTCAAGCTGAATAAAGCTGGTTTTGCTAAAGTACTGAGACTCAGCCTCGTGTTTTGGGGTGCAAGACAGGGACTTATAGCGCAACCCCAATCTTTTATGATTTGCTTCTGTGTTGCTTCAGTGCTATGAGCCTGTTTTTGCCCTGCCCAGGCAATGGACAAATTCCACAGATGCTGCAATTGCGCTTCGTGACGCACGTGTCGTTCCCGTTGGGTGGGGGGTCTCAAAAGAGTTCAGAAACCTCATAATATTAAAAAGAGTAAGATGATTCGGCTCCTGATTGATAACTGTGCTGTCAACAACATGCTTCCACATTTAGATAATGTTTGAGTTGAATTCCTCCCACCCAATTGCACAGCAGTGCTTCAGCTATTGGATTTTAGCATCATTTGCACCTTGAAAGTGTATTATCGCAAGGAAATGCTGAGAAAAATTCTCGTTAGCATAACTTGTAGGCAGGAGGAGATTAAAATTAACACAAAAGAAGCTATTGAAATGATTGTAAATGCCTGGCCGCAAGTTAAAGAAAGCACTATAGTAACAAATACAGAATCTCATTACAACAAAATTTTCGTTACTTTTTTAGTTCCCTGGGAGTTTGTTGTAATGGAATTTTGCCTGTATATAGATTAAGGTCATGCAGCAACAAATGAAGCATTCAGTATTATGTTAAAGCCAGGGTTTTATTTACTCACTGTTTCTTTGTTTTTGTTTTTATTAATTTTGACTTTCTCTCAATGTTTTCATTTTATTTCTGTTACCTTCAATAATCATTTGTTGTTTGTACCCTTTCTCCTTAAATGTGCTACAGTTCATTTCACTTTCATGAGTGCAGCCTCAGGAGGCAGGGCCACTCCGATGTCACTCCTTCTGGCAATTTATGTCTGATGTGATGGTTCAGGTTGGGTGCAGCTGCCTTACTTCTTGAACACCAGGACCATCGATTGTTATGTACCAAGATGAGCCACAGCAATGATGACACACAACTGCAAAGGTCACATGCAAAGTGCAGTAGTGCTTTTATTTCCACACTCCAAATAATGTGCAAGTACTGCAGAGCAAGTCCTTCAATAAATGATCCATCCATAAAAAACAGTGTTCAGTGAGATGATTAAAATCCAAACAAATAATCAAATAAATAAAATACAACCAGAATAAAAACAAGCCACAATTGTTTTTTTTCTCGAACAATTCTGGTCTCTCTTCTTAACTGTTCTCACTCTCTGCTCACCCAATACCCCAGTCCTCAAATGGGTCTCCTTCGATATCTGCCTGAACATCCAGAGTCCAACTCCCTCACATTGCTGATGTGGCTCTGACCAAGGGATCTTCTGGTGCACTGCTTACTCCTATCTGGTTCATGTGCCCTGTTGATGTAGCCTTACTATCATCCTGTTCCACACTTCTTCAACACTTGCACTAATCCCTTTTTGAACCATTTAGTGTCTTTCCTTGCCTTGTGCCTTATCTTAGCAAGTTTTTGGTAAGCTACCAAGCCCTGCCTGACAAGATGATCACTAGTCCCATCATCAGACCATTATACAGTGGTGACTTGGCCTTGTTGACTGAGCACAATGCACTCCACTTCCTTCCATTTCTCATGTCTATGCTAGCTCTGGCAACTTTCATTTCTGAAGATTCTTTGTAGTGCAGCACCTCACTTGTATGAGTTACGATAAACTCCTTGGTCACACTGGTGAAAGTAAGCCAGGATGGATGAGCCAGGGAATATGTAACTGGTCCAACTTGTTTTATTCTATAGCTTGGACTAATAAGCCATGAAGTAATATACCATGAAGTTCATTTAGTGATTTCTTGTCGAGAACTGAAAAGTCCAATCAATTGTAATAGTTGGACGATGAAAACAACAGGGGTCAGGCGAGGCTTCTGATTTTGTTCTGACTTCTTCTGATTCTCATGTGCTGTTGACCACACTGAAGATAAAATTATTGAAATGCTGAAATGATGAAAACAATGCTCTATAGTGTCTAGGGGAAGAAATTAAATTTTCTACAAGAATCTTTTTAGAATTTTTTGGAACATAGTAAGAACTTATTAATTTCATCCTACAGCAAACATCGTGAACCTGTGTATAATCTATTTGTTTTTTTTCTTTCTGTATTGTGGGTAAAGATCCAAGTGTCTCTCTTCATTGGGTGGAGACTGAATGCTGATTTTCATGGAATACTTTTGGAACATACTTGATTATACTTAACTGAGTTGAGGGTTGTTATTATATTTTATTTCTTAAAATGTAATGAATAAAAATGGTACTGAGAAGTTAATTTACACAAGCAATAGGTGTAATAAAATTAATTATTTAGATGTGGTTAAAATGTATCCATACATTGAAATGGTGAAACTGTATTTGCAGTAGATCTATGAATATATTTTCAGAACTGTATCCCAAAAAAAAGCTAGAAAAGGCAGACCTGTTAATCAGAAAAAAACATTACTATAACAGCATAAATATTTCTCTAGATTGTTAGCAAATTTTTCTTTAGCTATTACATTTGGATTTAGGGCAATAAAAGAATGTAAAATTTGAAAAAAAAATGACATTAGGAATGCATATAAGTAGAAATTTCAGAAATAAAAATACCAAAAAGAGTAAAGCTTGTGGGAGTCATTTTAAGTGAATATACCACTGGAACAGCAGCAAAACCTTTAAATTGGGATATATCAGTTTTAAAGCCAAATGAAATATATATCCATGGTATATTCGGTAATGGTAGCAGAGTGAAGTGATTTTCACTTTATTACATTTGGATCAAGCCTTGACATTTTCTTTGATGGCTTTGTCTAATGTGTGCCACCAATAGTGACGTGTAATAAGTTCCTTTGTTTTCTGAATTTCTGGATGTCGATCTAATCTTCGTTTATAACACCAGTACATAGCGTGCAAGCTACACTTCCTTGATACAAACTGTCACTTAATTCAGATTAGTGTTGGAGGTTCAGATCATTTAGCTTAAACATCTTTCCACATCTCTGTTTGAATCAAAATGCACAGCAGAAAGAAGTAAAATATTCATTTCCAGTTCTCTTGTTGTCATGATAGCGCAATTACAGTATATTAGTGACTTTAGGAAATTTAAAAAACGCAATAGAATAAAACTAACCTAGTCTGGCTAACCTAAGTGGTCAAACAAAAATAATGAACTAAATGAATTTTAAGGAAACAAAATTATCTGAAAGCAGCGCAAAATAAATATAACCTGCTGGTGATCCTGACATTTTAAGTGTTAGAATTTGTGGAACCACCAAAACAATTCTACAGAAAGTTCCATATAGTAGGAGCCACAAAACCAAAAAAAGCTTAATCTTTGTAATGTGTAGGACAGATGCATGCTGGATGTCGATGTTTCATCATCCTTGTAAGTTAACACAGTTTTATCGAAGATTAAAAAAATGACTGTGGTTGACCCAGATGAGATGAACTTTGATTTCTGTAATAGAATTCAAGCTGCTGTACTTTAAAATCCATGGATACTTCAGAAAATAACTGATATGGTTAGGCCAGGATTCCTCCCCAGCTTATGTTTACATTTCTTGTATATATGTCTTGTTTTGTTCATTTTTTATTCACTAATTTTCTGTTAAAGTTGTAATGTCTGCTTATTAGTTCTATAATTATGTTTTTTATCTGTTCATTTTATTTTATTTATCTATTATTTGGTTTCTATGTGTGTAATCATGTACTTTTCTGCTCCTTGTGCTTTGTGGGTGAAGCCCCAGGAGGCGGGGCCACCCTTACTGCACTGCCAATGGATCGGCCCAGACTTTAATGGAAAGCAAATTCCTTGTGGTTCACTTGAATTGTCTTGGTGAATTCCTTACCCGGCCAGAATCCTATAACAGTAGAAAGGAATAAGTGTGGCTGGGACGCCTTATGATTCCTGTCTTGATTGGGATACCCAAAGATGTCAGGAACTAGCAGCGGAACAATTCACCCCCCACCATTCTAGGTGTCAATCTCCCTCATGTAGGGTCCCAGTCTTTATACCCACAAGGCTGCATGGGAGTTAGAGTCTGGAAGTGCAGACCTGTAGGGTTCCCCAGGGGACTGTAGAGTGCACTGCTGGGGTTGGATCTCCCCAGCTTTCTTGTAGCCCAGAAATGCTTCCAACTGGCCACATAAGCTCCTGGAGTCAAAGTCGGGAGGAAGTGAGCAACACTAAGCTGATGAAGGAGGAAATATTCATTGTTTTATAGAGTTTATAATTGTATTTGTGGCATGTTATTGGAAGGTGAGTTGGAGAGGTGCTTCGGAAAGGAATAAGAATTCTTTATTTTATTCTATCAATATATGGTGCTTTACTGTATCTGTGGTTTGGGGCTCTGTGGTGCTTCCTTGTGATCACAACATATATTTTCTTCCTCAAATCTGCATGCACTCAGGTTCTAACTGCGATCCTGAGGTGGTCCGTCGTGTGGTGAGTGCAGCAATGCGCTGTATCAGTGCATGCTCCAAACCACCACCACCAAACCTTCTCTTGGTTATTTGATACTTCCTCCTAAGAATTTGTTAAGTTGGCCTCTCACTGTAATTTCATGCTACTGGCTTCACTAATGAAGACTACTGTCTGGCTATTTCATTACAAGAATTTCTTCAAATGCCATAACATAAAATAGATCTGAATATATGGAATTCACCTCCTTCATTTGTGTTGGGTTCACTGGTCCTAATAGCAGAGTGAATTCCTTTTTCTTCATTGTTTGGAATTTTAGAAAGACTCAGATTTTATGTGCCTTCAAAACTTGGGCCTGCAGTGTAGCCTTTATTAATCAATTTAAGTCCATGTGGTATGTGAATCCACTGTGTTTGAATGTATCAGAGAGAATGACCGAGGGGCTCTTAGAAATTAATAGATCTCTACCTGATTACACCTCTAATCATTCCACAAGGGACACTTTGAAATGAATCACACAAATCATCAAAACAGTTTATTTAGCTGCAGCCACAGGCCTGCAAGCAGTGAACAAAACTATCCTTGATTGCAGTTTTTACTGGTTTTGGCCCTGCCATCAATATCATGCTGGCTGCCAATGGCCCTCTATAATAAATTGATGAAGGCCCTTATTTGGGACTTCCAGCAAGACAAAATCCAGACTCTTAGTCTTCTGAAAGACAGTCATGAAAGTGTCCCTTTCCCTTTCACCATGTCATGCTGTTTGACTGTGAGCTTCTCATTAAGTCAACTGTAAAAATATTAAAGTTTAAGTCATAAAGCAATCTATAAAATAAAAGCTCAGATAAATGCTCACTGACTGACATGTGATCACTATGAGAGCTCAAAGGTTTACGGAAACAACAGGGCTGCAATACAATATATTCTGTATTCACACATCTAACCACAAATCAGACGTATCGCTAAAGCAAGCAGTTTATAATGCAACAGGCACCACTGTAACTGAGCTCCATTTTCTTTTGTTAAGATATCAGAAAGCAGTACAAACACTGCTCCAAAAACATTTCTGTGACCGCAGAAATAAACAATAAAGTAACAGGACACATTAACGAGAAGAAAAAGCTGAAATAGTGATGGGAATTGAAGTGCTCAAGATCTCAAGTTATGTCTGCCATTGACACACCCAGCAAATAAAAAGATATGTGGAATAACATTGTGAGGCAACTAGTACAAGGCTTTACATGTCTGAGATATATGCATAAATACACACACATAGTAAATTAGTAGAAATATGTGCAATTATCTAATTAGCCAATTAAGTGGCAGCAGCGCAATGCATGATACCATGCAGACATTTTATCTTCTGGATCAGTCTCTACAGTTTACTCACAATTGTGCAAAAAACAAAACACAATTGATTAAAGAGATCAGAGGAGAATAGCCACACTTCTTCAAGCTAATAGAATGGCTATGGTAACTCAGGTAAACACTCTATAGCGCTGTTGTGTTCTGAGAGAGAGTTAAGAGTAAAGGGATCAGATGATGAAAGCAACATCAAAAAGTCTTAAACAAATGTCAAATCACAAAATTGTCTCATTTAAAATGCTAAGAAAAAATCAAAGACCGTAATGCCAGAAAGAAAGTTCAGTAACCAGAAAGTAAATACACTTTCAGAATAAACAGAAAAATACATTAACAACATTATCCAATACTCAGTGCAAAACCTGCAAGTGCTGGTCTATAAATGGTTGCGCCAATGACGTCACGTGTCAAGTACTCCCGAGGGTTTGTGGATAATTTGCTATAGCAAATTCATGTGGAAGACAAAATGGTTTTGCAGGTAGACATTAACATTTTTCAGTTTTTCCCAGATACATATTAGAAAAAAAATAACCGAATTAGCAAGAATAGACGTATAGATCTGACGTGGATTTCTCATGGAAAATTAAATAAAACCTTAGATCACAACATGTTGCATCTCGGAATGCATATCATTCTGTTGTCAAAACTTGAGGCGGAAGAACATTGTGTTCGACTCCTGACAGCCAAGAACAGAAAGCTGAAGCTGTAGTGGGCACAGGCTCATTAAAACTGAGCAGCAGATGAGTGACAAAACACGGCCTGGTCTGATGAATTGAAATTTTTGCCAAGACATACATATTGTAGGGACACAAGTTGGCCCAAAAGCCTGAATTCATGCATCCAACCTGCATTGTGTTAAAGAGTTCAGGCTGGTGGTGGTGTAATGTTGTGGAGTTTCTTTGGGACATTTTGGACCTGATAGTACCAATCAGTCATCCTTTGAATGCCACTGTCTGTTTGAGTATTTCTGGTGACCACATGCATCCCTTTAATTTACCCATCTCTGTTGACCACAACACGATAAAGCATCATGAACAAAGTCTTACATGAGTTCAGTGTTCCTCAGTGGCCTTTTAAGTCACCGGATTTACTCCGATAGAACGTCTTTGGGATTTGCTAGAGCATATTTGTCATTGTTTTTTTTATCATATTATTATTATTATTGTCTTTATGTTACCATTTTATAGGAAAATAAGTTTATGGAGGATTTGCATATTGAATCTCATTGTACCATACAATAACATTCAAGGAATCCAATTCAATTCAATAGAAGAGAGCGCATATTTACAGATGATGACAATGCTTCTAAGTTGATTTAGTTTTCCAGGTGCTATCTTCTTGGAGCTCTTGATATCATTTTTAAGGTGAAATGCAGTAAAGTATACATATTAAATTATACAGATACATTTTTAACTTCATTTAAATAATGTATACTGTTATTAATTCATTAAACGTGTGGATATGGTGGACAGCGGTAGCAATGAACTGACGCCCCATTCAGGGATTGTTCAGCCTTCACGCTGTATGATTGCTGGGACTGGCATGACCCTGGATGGATAGATGAGTAGAATAATTAAACATGTACTGCAAAGATATTTCAATGTCCCTTAAAAGTTTTGAAGAATCTGCATTCTAAGCTTACAGATGGCTTGACATTTATTAATGAGCTGATTGTGTGGCGATTAGTTACTTGGAGAAAGAAAAGGAAGGACAGGAATTGGTGGTTACTATGCTTGAAAGAGACAATACTGCTGCAATAAATTATTTCTTTGAGGGTCAGCAAGCATCTTATGGGAGGCAGAAACAATCTTTGGATGGGGCGCAAGCTTGTCGCTACCATTGCGCCACTGTGGCCCCATGTTTAATACATGCTTTAATTCATTTCTTCATGAAAATGATATCAAGCATACATCTTAGTACAGTATTTAAATTGTTCAGAGAGCTGTAATATCATGAATATAATAAATTCTGTGTCCTGTTGGAGGAAGAGATAGCCCATTTTAGAAGCAAGTAGTGATTCACACACACAGAGTACATAGAAGAACACACAGAATATGAAGCATTTAACATGCTACTTTAGTTACAATGGGATTAAAAAAACTAGTAAATTAAAAGATTTTAAGATGAAGTTTATGACGTTCTACTTTAATGAGACAATGAACTACTTGATTAAAGTGGAAATTTTGAGCTTTTTTTCATTGTATCCCTATTTTTTTTTCTTTTTTCTGTACCCTAATATGCTTCCATATGACATTCAGACGGTGGGTTACGACTTGCCTTTTCACGGCGACTTTGATATCTGACCACTTCTTTTTTTATTTCGGGCACTGTGTGACTTTCTGAACTTGAACTTTCGAGTTTCTCCGACACTCAATGTCACTTGATCAATTTCCTTTTGTTGTTTATACCACTGTTTAAACCAACAAATAGTATGTTTTTCCTTGCATCCACTTGGTATTTCCTGAAATTCTTCTATTTTCCCCATGCTCTTGGCATTGTCTTTTTACAGAACGCTGAACTTAATGACTTTTTATATTGATTTGCATATTTAAAGAGGCATAATTCTGGGAAGAGTCACGGTGGGGCAGCAGGCACGTACACGAGTGTTACATTTCACGCTGACAGGGATTTATGGAACGGAAGAATGTGGAAGTTGGCATTTATACATCTCAATTTTTTTTTTGCGTGCGCACATTTCCACTTTTTCTGTACGCCATGTTTTATTGTGAATTCTACGCATGGCATTATGCATGAGGCCCCAGATCTATATCACGTAAGAGTGAAAAAACTTGAAATGAACTATAGTGTGAACATAGCAAAAGAATTTGTAGGAAGGAAGTGGAAGCTGTTGCTAGAAAAAGTAATCAGGACTCACCATCTCAGCCAATAACAACTGCAGTGCTCACTATAAGAAGCAAATAGAAAGCTACTGACTGGATGTGACTTTGAAAGATACTTAGTGAGATACTTGTTCATACTGTTTATCAAGAAAGATCCTAAATAAAATACAGACTGAGATACAGAACTGTGATTTCATTAAACCCTCAGCATGTCACTTGAGCAAGATGTAGTGTAGCCCACTATCTAAGACAATGGATTAAAAGCCACAATCTACTTGCTTCCTCTCTGGCCCCAACAACTCACTTAATATTCCAGTGTTTAAATATAAATAATAAGCAATCCATTGTAGTGCACATGAGCTCTGTATTTGTAAAGATGGTGTTTGGTGCCATATAAATTGCTTCTTTGTCTTTCCTCAACATGCCAGAAAAGGCTTATCACTGAGGTCTGATATAGGAGGGTGTCTGCCAAGATAGAAGCTATATATAATAAAGATTAATGATGTGAAATTAATTGGTTTGAGCTACAAAGCCCAAAGCCGTTTTCATGTAAATCTCGTATAGCGATCCAGACCAACATTTTTTCTCCCAGGAACAGACTATCACTGTCATGTTGGGAGCACTCAACATCCACAGCAAGATTAGATTCTAAAAGTTTTGACAGGTACCTTCACAGCACTGAGGACCTCTAAGACCAGTCACGCAGAATTCTCTTGTCTTTTTTAATTGTGCCTGGAAAGAGCTGAGGTGATGGGAAACAAACCCAGATTAAGGCCATTTTCAGGCAAACAGATAGACAGGCAGATAAAGTTATTAAATTAATAAGGAAAAGGAGATAAAAGGAGACCTGGGTTTTGTTTTCTATTAATATCAAGTCTACTGCAGCTCTGCTTCTGCAAAAGTACTAAGGACATTATGGTTTTCCCATTACAGCCTATATAACTTTGTGCTTTTCTGGCACAGACATTTTACTTTATTGTAGTGACATACAATTTGCATTCTTTTTGTCTTTAGGTCTGATTTTGTGTTTATTTTGACCTTTTCCAGATTGACATTTATTATATTCTTAAAATTTAAATTTTTGCATTTTTATGTATGATCGCTTCAATAGTTTGTTGTTTATCAACTAAAAAGATGCAAGAAATTACATTAGAAATGTGCTCCAACTCACACTCACAATCTTAATCCAAATCCTTTTTTTGGTTTTATATATAGATACAGTATAGAATCTATTTTTAATGTTTTTTATCAGTCTGGTTGCAAAGTCTTTCTGGTTTCCCGCTGAGATTTTGATGAATCCTATTGGAAGAGATCCAAATCCCTGGTGGTTTTCTTTTCTTGCCCCTTTTTAGATTTCTGCCAGAATTCTTTTTTCTTTTTTTTTGATAAGAGTGTAAAGCTAAACCTCTTTAAATAAGTTGAAATATCTGTCATTGGCAATTACCCAAACCAGTCAAAAAAGATTTCAGGGTCTTGTTTGGGAATTTACAACTGTCCTAGATGTGTTTACTGTGCAAATTGCTTTGTGCTGCTGTTTTCTGTGCAAAAGGTAAACAGCATGAATAAAGAGCTGGACTGTCAGCCACAGGTTTCTGATTCACTTGTGATGTGTGTGATGCTGAGTTAGTCACTTAACCTACTAGTGCCAGTGAATATGAATATATATGTGTATGTGCATATCTAAGATCCCAGCACCAGACACAACTGAAGTAGCACAGTCTCATGTTCAAATAAAGTTTTTTTTTTGTTTGCCAGAGTACCTTGACATGTTTCTTTAAATCATTTCAGGACAGCACAGCACAATAGAATATAATATATTCCCTTTTCTTTCCTTCCAATGAGTTATTCTCTAGCCTGCCTTATTCACCTCCTCTGTCTTCAACTCCCTGAATGAGATGATCTGGAGACTTTTATGCAGGACCTGAAAGTGCTTCTAATGTCAAAACACTGCACAGAAGAACCACTTCCAGGTCTGGCAGAAGCCCAACAAAGTAACGAAAGCCATTCCCTGTTGGCAGCCATGGAACCCAGTAGCGTTGACTCCCTGCAATTACTGTTTCCAGCACACTTGGGGGCGTGTTATGGGCATGCCAGTCCTGATACTGTATGTTGCCACCTAGTGTATCAGGGGAGCAAAAAGTATTCCAAGGCTGCCTTCCGTTCATCCACTCTTTTGGCCTTCCTGCCAGGTAAAGATTTGTGTCCCCTCCTGCTGTCCATCACAATATAGTGTTGCTGCTGATTAATGGTCCATAACAGCTACAACCGTCACTCATGTGCAGTTCAGTAGCTCCCCTGCTCCATTTTTCCTCCTGCATAGTACTGCCAGCTGCACACTCTTACACTCTTACCGGCTATCTGGCTCTTTGTTAAACAGTAAATCTATGACAAAGAAACACAGCTGCCATTCAGAATCTCCCCCTTAAACAGTATTTCAATTGGAACCAAACACACTCTCACCTGTCCCCTTTGCGGGATCAGGTGCGGGCTTGCAGGCTTACCACGCAACATGCTGCTTGCATGAGGTTTAGAACATTTAAAAGACCAGGCCCGGCCAACCTAACCGCTCACTCACCTATCATCTCTCCCTCAGACTGAGTCTACTCCAGTCGCTGTTTCCAAGCCGTTGAATCTGCATGATGAGGAGAATGTTTGTGTTCTTTTGACCTTGAGACATGAGCTGGACCCCAATGTCTGACAGCTGCAATCTGTGTGCTTTTCTGCTGTTGACAAACTCCTTCTGAATAAGGTCTTGTGTGTGTACCTGTTAGTTCAGCAATAAAGATTTTGTATCTTGGAAACTTGTTCCCTTTTCCAGTCTCCTTTGCAACTTTGTGACCCAAGCTTAGCCATATATATAGCTGTGCTACCTGTCTAAGATGAGATGAAATCTATGTTTTCAACATAGACCTCATCGTAAATGTTTGCACCCTATGTCTTTGTTATAGGACATTTGGTATGGGATTTGTAAAAGCTGTGTTAATGTTGGTGATGCACCATCTATTGGAATGATGATGATGAGACATAGCAGCCGGACAAATGCGTAGACACACAAACACACACTTAACCTTTCTTTAAGGTGGTTTGTAATGGGTAGACGGGTGACCCATTGGAGGTCAACCCCATTCCAGTACCTGGAGGGTCCTGGGGATGGTCCTGGTCAGGTGACTGCAAGATAGACTTACTGTTGAGTTATGTCTTTTTCATTCATTTTCCACTTTGATATATATATATATATATATATATATATATATATATATATATATATATATATATATATATATATATATATATATACTGTATTTATCTTTATGTGCTCTGCCTCTTGGGGAACCACCCACAAAACACAGTGAACACAAGGACATTAAAAAAAAGTACATAAATATTTTAAACAATGAAAACACAATATTAATCAAAATAACTATAGTAAATAATTCAAACTGGAAAATGAACAAAAACCAAAGCCAGGAAAGGAACCCTGACCAAAACACAACATTTACAAGGCTGGGAGGCCAGTATAGTATGGGGACATCCAGGCCGGGATGGTTGGTGTTCCCTTTGAGGGTTGGGAGGCCAGGTTGAATGAAAGGCACTGGGAGGGCACTTCCTGTGTAAATGTCACCCTCACCATATGTTGCAGGGCATCATCCCATTTGGTGAACCCCTGTTTGAATACCTTCAGGGCATCATGATAGTTGTGGTTTGTAGGCCTGCAGGGGCAGTTATTGGGACATGAGTCTCCTATCTTAGGGTGGCTCTGCCTGACCCAGAAGTGCTTCCTAGAGTCAGTGATTGGGCACCAGAAGTACTCCCTGGTTAGTTTCAAAAGGGAGCTCTCCATACACCCTGGGGAGTTGGAGTCAGGCATGGAGATAGAACAAAGATTACCTGGGAGTAGAGGAAAAAATAGCATGTTTGTTTTGGAAGAAGGCAACTTATATGAAGTTATTTTGTTCAAATAAAAAGTTATTTGAACCAGGGGACTGAAGTCAGAATAATGTGTCTTGACTTTGGGGTTTGGTGATGCCAACTAGTAGCCATAATACATGCAAATCAGTGTGTGTGTATTTGTAGATGTATACAGTATGTTATGTGTTTATCCATTTTCTCACTCTTTTAATCCTGTTAGAGATTGCAGAAGGTCAAAGTATCCCAATAAGAATAAATCCTAGATGGGGATGTACTTTATCATAGGACACACTTACTTATATGGACAGGAGAAAAACTGGATTCCCAAAGGAAAAGTACAGGCAGACATGAAGGGAACCAGAAAGTTGCCAGTTTGAATCCCCTTCACTGCTAAAAGAGATCCTACTCTGCTGGGCCCTTGAGCAAGGCCCTTAGCCTATAATTGCTCCAGAGGCGCTGTACAATGGCTGACCCTGCACTCTGACCCCAAGGGGTATGCGAAAACTAACAAATTCCTAATACAAGAAATTGTATAAGGTGAAATAAAGGAAATAAATAAAAGAACAACCTGCAAACTCCACTTAAACAGTCCGCTCAGTAGGCCACAGCCACATAAAGCTTCAGACAGTAAGCAGATTGGGATTCAAACCTTCTGGACCTGTAACCAATGTGCTACTGCACCACTTATATATGCAAACATATAAGGTAGGTATATCATTATTTAAATTTTAAGTTTGGGTGGCACGGTGGCGCAGTGGTAGCGCTGCTGCCTCGCAGTTAGGAGATCCGGGTTCACTTCCCGGGTCCTCCCTGCGTGGAGTTTACATGTTCTCTGCGTGGGTTTCCTCCCACAATCCAAAGACATGCAGGTTAGGTGGATTGGCGATTCTAAATTGGCCCTAGTTTGTGTGTGTCCTGCGGTAGGTTGGCACTCTGCCCAGGATTGGTTCCTGCATTGTGCCCTGTGTTGGCTGGGATTGGCTCTAGCAGACCCCCGTGACCCTGTATTCAGATTCAGCGGGTTAGAAAATGGATGGATGGAATTATGAGTTGGGGCATCATGGTGACGTATTGTTCAGCAGTGACATTTTAATTCAGTTCCCTATCTGGTCACTGATTATAAGGACTATGCACATTCTCCTTGTATCAGTATTGGCTTTCTGTGTCTACAAAGCTCATTCTAAAGACATTAGGTTTACTTTAACTGACAACTCTCCACTGGTCCAGTTTACAAGATTTTTCTCAATTTGGGGGTGTTCAATGGCATCTTATCCAAGTTTGGCTCCAGCTTTCTTCCAGGTTCTGCTATGGTAAGTGCAGACTCCAAACAGCCTTTTATATGTAAATAATTACATGAAATGTAATTTACCTTTCTGATTTTCCAGTTGGGCGGCACGGTGGCGCAGTGGTAGCGCTGCTGCCTCGCAGTTAGGAGACCCGGGTTCGCTTCCCGGGTCCTCCCTGCGTGGAGTTTGCATGTTCTCCCGTGTCTGCGTGGGTTTCCTCCGGGCGCTCCGGTTTCCTCCCACAATCCAAAGACATGCAGGTTAGGTGGATTGGCGATTCTAAATTGGCCCTAGTGTGTGCTTGGTGTGTGGGTGTGTTAGTGTGTGTCCTGCGGTGGGTTGGCACCCTGCCCAGGATTGGTTCCTGCCTTGTGCCCTGTGTTGGCTGGGATTGGCTCCAGCAGACCCCCGTGACCCTGTATTCGGATTCAGCGGGTTAGAAAATGGATGGATGGATGGATTTTCCAGTTATATTAGATAAATAAATATATTTTAATATCAGAGGTGCCTGGTTTGTGCACAGAGAGGGCTGCAATTAGGCTCATTTGAAAGACCAATTATAAACAGATTTTGTTTATTTAAATAGAATCACTATTACCTTTTTCAGCTCCTTTGTCTTGTAGATTTTTTTCTGATTTATTTTAAAGCGGTGTGTGATGGTGTCAACTTTTTCTAAAATATGTCCTATTTTAAATAAGTTTGAGAATAACACAAACCAATCACAAAGCACAAATCATGTACAGTGTATTCTAATGGGCCACCTATAAGCTATGTCTGGGAACATGACAATGGCTTGGTTATACCCTAGATGTTCCAAATGTCTTACTTTAAATTCTCTGGTGCAAATTTGTGTTCTTTTTAATCACCAAACTTTCTTAATATATGGGTGACCATATGGGTGAGGAATAAAATCTACATTCTAAAATGCCTTCCTATCCAAAGTTAGTGGTCCCTTTATTAAACCGAATATTTTTTTTCCTCTTCTTTCCATTGTTTGGCCTTACAAAGGCCCCACAGTGGGATTTTCAACTTTTCAATTAGTTAATAAAGCCTGTAACCTCATAGGTCTGATATCTCGGTAGCTCATCCAGCTAACCACAGCTCTTTTGACATCTGAAACCATCAAATAACATTATTAAGGAATAACATTAAGCTACTCTATTATATAAAATTAAATGTTTAAGGACATTCAGAAACCTTCTGGAATATATATGGAAAGACCCATCAATCACTTCTGGGAATGTCCAGATTATGATTTCCTAATTTTTCAGTGTCAACTGCTGGTCATGTTCAGTGGGAAGTAGAGACTGGGAACAACAAGGAACTCATGCAATAAAAATGCTACATAGAAGGACTCTCATCACGGTATTTTCTGCCCTTGTTCTATAAAATAGCAAGAAATTTTCAGAATGTAGCTCAAGGATATTTACCAGTATGGACCTTCATACAATTAAAAGAGGACATTTTGGTGGCACAATGTTAATTTTACTGCCCCGTGGAACCTATATGTTGGGTTCTAACCCTGTGTCAATTGCCATCTTTGCTTCCACATCCCATAGAATTGGATGTTATGTTAAATGTCAGTCCTAAACTGGCCATGTGCAAGAAGGGTTGGCAGCTACCTCAGACCCAGTGTTGCTCATATACTCCCTAGCCCCACATAATATTCGATTAAATGGGTGTGAGAATTTTAAAATTAATAAAAAAAAATAACTAAAAAGAGAAAATCTGTCTTGCTTTGAATTTTATGTAAATGTTGAATCTATATATATAAAAGTCAATGTACTGTATGTGTGTGTGTGTGTGTATGTATGCATGTATGTTCCAGAATCACTTCCGAACGACTGGAGCGATTTTTCATGAAACTTGGTACATGTTTCTCATTGGTCGACTAAAAATACTGTAGGGTGAAAACAGCCCTAACCCACCCCCTTCTGGGTAGGGTGGGGGGTGATCTTGCAGTCTTGTACGCATGTTATCATCTAGTTGACACTCGAAATGGCCACCAGAGGGGGAACTGGAGGTGACTGCCAGCATTCTTAATGTTTGAGCATCACCACGCCCCTGTTGCTTTTGAAATAAAATAGAGTTGGCCAGTTCCGAGCATCAACTGGATGATAACATACATACAAGACTGCAAGACAAGCACATTACTGAGTTGTCATTGTTTGATAACTTATTTTTAAAGTTTCAAACAATTTAAAAAAAAACACTTTATTTTCCTCCCTGGCAATGCTGGGTATTTCAGCTAGTATTTACATATTTCTCATTGTTGTTAACCCTTTCTCAGCACCCTGCTCAAGTCAGATACAATGCAACATACCTTAAAAACACTAGATGAGTTACATGGCATTGCCTGGGTGAGAAAGTGAAAAGTTGGTAAGGTAGAATGTAAGAACAAATCATATATTACCAAAGTGGATGGCATTATGATGCAGTGATAGCACTGGTACCTTACAGTAAGGGGACTGGGTTTGCATGTTCTACATGTGTCCGTGTGGGAATCTTCCACGTGCTCTGATTTCCACCAATAGTCCAAAGACATGCAGGTTAGGTGAAGTGGCATTGCTAAATTGGCCCCTGATATGTGTGTGTGTTCACGCTGTGATGGACTGGTGTCTTATTCAGGTGTTGTTCCTGCGTTGCACTCAGTGATTGCTGGGATATTTTCCTGCTGACCCGAGACCCTGCTCTGCATAAGAATGGAAGATAAAAAAAGAAAATATTACAAACTTTACTACGCTCAAATTATTTACATTTAGTACACAACTCCTAGTATTTAAATGTTTCTTTGCATACTGTATTCATAGCTTTATCTTGTGGAGCACAGCATCATAAATTGCATTAAATAACTGGGGAGACATTATAGCCCCACTTTGGGTGGGACAACGCCACGAAGAAAATAGTGAGGGAAACACTTGATTAAAGGAAAAAAGTTCATAATAATGGGCAGCAACTAAACTTGTTTGAAATGCAAGTGTTGAAATCATCAGAACATTTACATGGTGGTATGCTGTTAG